>NW_016107797.1:977391-997321 GCF_001604975.1 Cebus imitator
CAATCGCCAGCCTAAAGGGCCCCCGGACCAGTGTATTTGGTACGGAGAACCGCGGCTCCGGGGCGCCGACAAAGCAGCCGCGCGGGGCAAAGCAGCGGCCCTGGCCGGCACAGCGGCGCTGGCCGAAACAGCCGCGCTGGAGACCGTGGAGCACCTCTGCCTGGGAATTTCCTAGTCTGTGGGCAATAAAAACACGGCGTCCACTCACCCTCTGCGCTTTCACTGGGAGCTGCAATCCTGTGCTGTTCCTAAACGGCCATCTTGGATCGTCCCCCCTAGTAAGGAATATTTTTGACTTGTGTATATAATGTGGGCAGGGGTTAAGGAATGTAAAAATCCTCTTAAAAGTGATAAGAATCCTTGGTGTAAGAGATCACATTTAGAAAACAATGTTTCCCATTAAACCATGGTCAGGCCTCTTATGGAAGAAAGGGGGCTGTAAACTTGAGTAAGAATTATCTACGAATATTGAGAAGAGTTCAGAGAACAGCAGGGTCTACTCTATAACTTTTAGAATAATAATAAGTAAATGTGGATACTATAATTAAAATCAGGTACTATATGAAATACAGAGACATATATATGAATATCAAGTCTAGAAATTAAAGCGACAGAATTATATATAATATATCAGCCAAAAATATTCCTCCACCTGTGTCCCTTAGACGAATCACATTATGTTTGAATGTGTCTCCATTGCTTTATTACAAGGAAACTCTCAGTGTATTTGTTGTTGGCAAAAGTGTGTGCTTCTTAAACTATGAATGTAGGAAGCATATATATGGGATAGTTAAACTTATCTCAATAAATATAAGATGTGGTTATGATCAAATCAGATCATTTATTGGTATAAAATTTTAGCTCACCTAGATCTAAACAATGTCAGTTCTTCAGTGTTAAATAGTAGCACCCTCCCCAGTATATGTTCACAATGCCACTATGTGTTCCCAATGCTACTATGTGTTCCAATAAATAGACAAAGAATATGAGCTTAAATTGAATGATTATCAACTGAACAGATCACTAGAACAGATAATTTCATTGATTATAAACCTGACTATAACTCCAAATAAATATTTAGTTTTATGACAATTAAGTAGTAATTCAATAGAGAACTAAGGTTTTTCAGTTGGTTGCCTTTTAACCAATCATAAGTTTAGGTATTTCAATAAGTTAAGATTGAGATATACATAATATTTTGAGATATATATATCTTAAAATACCTCATATGTATGTGTATATATGTGTGTGTTTGTGTGTGTGTGTGTGTGTGTGTATGTTTTTTATTGAGAGAGGGTCTCACTCTGTCATCTGGGCTGTAGTGCAGTGGTGTGATCTTGGCTTACTGCAACCCCCACCACCTGGTTTCATGTGATGAAAGATATATTTTGATACTGACAACACCATGTTGCTTAAAATATTAGCCTGCCTATAACTAATAAGACATATTAATAACCATAGCTTTCTATAGAATAGTTTATATCATATTTTAACAAAAGAAAATTATTTTTTCAAAGTCACATTTATTTATAGATTTGAATGTTTCAAGAATAGAAACAGGTTTGCCTAGTTCTATGCAGTTTATTTCATAATATATGTTTTTCCACTTTAAATAAAACATTTTATGCAAAATTATTTTGATAATATTTAAGAAAATAAGCAATCATAATACTTTTCATATTTTTTGTCTGTGAATAGTAGAGATTGAATAATAATATTTTGAATGGTGTGTTATGCTTTGAAAGCACATGTGACAAGAATTTTGAAATTCACTTCCTAAATATTGTATAAGAGAAATAAAAAAAAGATATTTAAGTTGCCAAATTAGCTTGAAATTTTTTGGTAAAATTTGTTATTTTTTTATATTTTATTGTTTTAAGATAGCTCCTAATAATTTTGCAGTACTTTCATTTTTTGCTATGAGGAGGGTTTGAAAAACCATGACGCTGCAAAGATTTTACATGTTTTCTAAAGTTGGAAATATCTATTTATAAACATTGTAGAAGACAGCCAGCCAACGGCAGGTGTTATAGTATCCTCACGGCTCAGCCCCCTTGATTTATTGCACACCCATGTACAAGTTCTCTCAGCAGTAAATATATGCCATTGTCATAAAAGAAACATATTATTAGGTTGAAAATTGTTTAAAAGAATAGACCCTTTGCACATTTTAACATGCATTTGTGCCATGATTTACTTTTATATTCTATATAAAGTAGGCATTTAAAAAATATCAGATTTACAAAAGCCTGTAATGATCTATGTATTAACTGGCTAGCAACAAGTCCTTGAATCTATCCATATTATGAAAGTACACTTGTGGGCATTCGATTTTATTGTTATATCTTTTGGATGCTAATAGGTGGGGTGGATGGACATTAGCAAGAAGGAAGAAGAAATACTGTTGAGTGAAATTTGTTTGGGATCACCCAAGAGCATCAGCCATTCAGCTCAGTGTAAGTGCTCAGTGAAGCACAACATCTGACAATATGGGACAGTCACCCACTGCTGAGAATCGACAAAAGTAGTAATGTCAGAACTCACCAGTGCGGCTGGCAAATCTTTCAGATTGTCATACTCTTTTCCCCTTAGGGAGGGCCCTTAGAGATGGTACTTGTTGTCACTTATAAAATTAGAATTTCTTTGTGGAAATTCATTCTGATGCCATGCCTTTACATCACTGTAGGAAAACAAAGAAGAAAAAGCTAATATGAAAGTAAATGATTTTTTGGAATAGATAGAAAAACTTTAAGACAAATAATTAACAAATATTGTAGGACAATTGTATTGATCATAGACAGAAATGAGTGTTTATTGAAAAGGCTCACTGAGTTTCAAGCTAGATTAATAAGAAAAGATACACATGTAAGGTATCTATACTAAATTTTTATGAACTCTAAGTATAATGGGTACAACATATAAATTTTTATGTAGAAAGTACTGGTTACCAACAAAGTAAAAGATATCTGAGGTTATGAGCCTTCCATTGCACTATTGAAGTCTGGGAAAAAGGAAAGTTTCTACATTCTGATATAAAGTAACATCCTGAAACTCATAAGACGAGAAAAGATATTGTTAACCTGTCATAAAAAAATAAAGATATCCATGAATGCAATAATTTGGATCTCATGTTATCCAGCACTTGATTTGAGACAAATATTTGTAAAACCACTTATAAATAAACAAAACAAAAAAAATCTTAAACATTCTTCAAACGTGAAAAGATAAAGAGGAAATAGTAATAAACAAATCTTGATATATGTGTACCTACGCATTTCTTTCTCTACTGATGTATGACAGTTATACATGTAGATGAGTAAAAAGATATACAAGAAATGTGTACATAGAAAAATATAGTATAAGTGACATAATAACGAAACATCTAGCTTAGCAAAATTTAAGAGTTGAGGAGAAAAGGGTTTGAAAAACCTCAAGAACCTCATTGAAGTAGGATTAAAGGAAGAAAACAGAAGGAGAAAGTAAAAGTTGTCTATTTGATTTTATGGACATAGTGTGCTGGAGCTTGAACAGTAGCTTGTGTGAAACAAGACATCTAAGAGGAAAAGAATAGTTTCACGTTGCTTACAAATGATAGTAGAATTATCTGTATCTGCACAAGAGATCAGGGTCAATCATTCTACTCACAAGGAAAAAAAACAATGAGAAATAAAATTTAAGATTTCACCCTAATTAGAAATGTAACTATAAACCAAAAAGTTTATGAGACAGGTCTCAATCAATTAAGAAGTTTATGTTACCAAAGTGAAGGATCATGGCCTGTGTCACAGCCTCAGGAGGCTCTGAAAACATATGCCCAAGGTGTCTAAGTTGCAGTGTGATTATATACATTTTAGAGAGACAGATGTTTTAGGTAAAGACCTAGTAAGAAAGGAAGATTCTCTACAGAATGCAAATTTTCCCCATAAGAGACAACTTTTCTGGGCCATCTGAATATATGCCAAGTGATCTATTTGGAGATAAAACACTTTGATTTCCTTGTAAGGCTTGTTGTCTGCCATGTGATATCAGTGTCTGGTTGGAGTTGCTATTTTATTTCTACAGTCTCTTCTGTCAGTACTATGTTTTCTGTTTTAATGTTAATGCTGGTCAGTTATGTCAGAACTCCAAAAAAGGTAGAGAATAATGAGGCATGTCTGGTGCTCTTCTCCCTGTCTTGGTCTGAAGTAGTGGCTTTCAGGTTTCTTTGGGTTTCCTTGGCAGAGGGGGGAGCCCATTAAGTCAGCAAAGTAATTGTAATTTTATTTTTGGTTTACATAACATGTTTATTATGTTTAATAAATCAGAACATTCCTGAGGGTAGTGGTCATGAATTTAATGAATAACACTCAGCAGGGCTCATCTTTTCTAGCCACAGTAGACTGTAGAGGTTTGGGTGTGAAATAAACAAGAACTGCAATTTAGCAAAGGCAAATTTTCTAGGAAAATAATAGGCAAGAGAGGTGAAATATATGCATGAGAAAGATTGTAATGGGTTGGCTACAGAACAAGAGATGTTAAGGGGATGAGGAAGCATGGAAAGTGGTAAGATCATTGAATTTCAATTCCAGGTGAAATAAAGCTGTGAATGAAGTTAAGGTACTAGAGAATGTGAGCTGGAAAAAAATAAGATATAAATGTTAGAGAGTGGAATACTTGAGGTTGAGATTTTTGAGAATGTTGCTGTTGGTACGAACAAATGTTTGAGGATGGCCATAAGACGTAATGATGAAGATAGGCCAGAAGCTGATTAAAGAGAGAAGGTTCAATAAAGTACAAGCAGATGATGGAAAGCTTTATCTTAATGATGTTAAAGCAACCAGAAAATAAGACAATGCATATGCATTTGAAACTAACAGCATCTATATACTAGAATTGTTTTAATGATAAGAAATGACAAAAATCAGCTAGAGGGATGAAACATTGAGAGCGTATATGATTAAGACTGTGGTGATATTTCAGAAAAGTATATTTATCTTCAAACTTACTGAGATGTATATCATAAATATGTATGGCTTTTCCATGTCAACTGTATTTCACTAAAGTGGCTTCTTAAAAGTTATAATAAAATTACAGAGATAAATGAAAAAAACTAGCTAAAAATTTACGTACATCTATTAAACTAGATATATCTAATCTAAAAAGAATAAACAGTTAGAGAAAATGCATAATAGTAATAAAACGTATTGCTAAAATTAGAGAACTGTTGTAGAATAATGATAGTTAAAATTACATTTTCCCCATGCTGTACTGTTTATGTATGTTTTGTATGTAACATTTTAGATAGATTTTTTGGGTAAAATAACAGTAAACTTATGGAATATTTTTTGGCAAGCCTTTAAATCAAAGGAATAATCTGAAGTTAATTAGCATCTGAATAATATTGAGTCTGCTGGAGGCAGAAACATTGGATGGCCCTTATTTCATTAACAAATTAGTATTTTTTTTTTTTAGTTTAGAAAGAATATTAACTATTTAATTATTTTTAAATAGTGTCTTTACTCAGTGTTCTTTTCAAAACAGTTTTTCTTTCCATATTAACAATTTTCACCAAGAAACAAATGTGTCCTCTTATTTGAAATACTTTAATTACTGCACATTAATATCTATATTTTTTGTATATTTTTCTTGCCTACTTCTATAGTCCACCACTTCTAGAATGAATCTGAATAGGAGCTGTAAACACAATTACCTTTTTTCCCCTAGTTGATTTAATTAGTATGTTCCTATCATTTTAAAATCTAGGAAAATTTTGTCGATTCTATATAAAAGTGCATGTATAATTTTAATGGTATATGTACACAATCTAATATAATAAAAATGAATAGTAAATATTAATATATAAATTTTTAAACTACTGTTGGCAGTTATGCCGATGTGCATTGTTTTTCTTGATATATTGTTACAAAATATACTATTAACATGATTATTCACAATAATACAAGTTCTAGAAATAATCTATCAGAACTATTTTTAACATAACGATAGTTACTATATGCTAAAGCTTTATTAGGAATTATGTTTTATATTCATAAATAAAACTATCTTTCTTAGTCTTTAATTGGAGAGTAATTCATATTGGAAATCTAGAAATTAATTACACTGTAAAGATAAAAATATTTCCAGCTTGCTTTGTAGAAATAGATAGAAGTATTACTATCAGAAAGAGTGGACAGATCTGAATACTGGAGAAGAAGCCAGCAGAAGTTTTGTAACTTTCAAATTCTTTTTAACACAAGAGTGAAATGGTGAGTATAAAAAAGGATAAGATTTTGTAAAAGCCCACAGGTAACATAGCTTCTATTTGCTTTACCAAGAAGATCAAATTTTACAATGATAATGTTTGAATGAGAAGAAATATAAATAAATGAGATAAACAATAACAAAAATAAAGCAGAAAATCACCTGAAATTCCATCTTGGAAAAAGATGTGCAGACATGAATAGAGGGCTTTTTGGTTTGAATTATGCATAAGAACACCGATTTAAGTCTCTACTTATGAAAGCTCATGGAAATACTCAAATATGTTTTTCCCATGAGTACTTCAGTTTTGTCTATACTAAAAATCACGTAAGGTTCTAATGGCAATTGTGGCTGCTGCCATGACACTGACTACAGTAAGGGAGGCATGGCCCAGGCCCCACACTCTACAGAGGTGGCAGGAGCCTGGAACAGCTGGAAGCCTCACCCTTTTCTGAGTTGGAGGGAAGGGAGCCCTGCCCTCCTGGGGGCAGCGGCAGCTGCCCAGCTGCTCAGCTGCTGCTGGGAACCCAAGCCTCTTTGCACTCTGGGAGTCCTCAGAAGCCCTCCTGCTCCTGCAAGCTCGAAAGTTTCCTGCTCCTGCTGCCTGGCCTCTCCTTGTTCCCAATGCCCACTCCACTGTCAGAGCAAAGTTGTGGCTCAGCCTGGGTGCTGTCATAACCCAGTCAGGTGTGCACTGGCTCGGGCAATATTGACGTGCCAGTCCCGTGCTTCCTTGGCCCCCTCCAGACTTTGGGCACTGAAGGGCATGGGAAGGAGGCCAAGGCAGGTTTGAAAGCCAGTTGGCCCAGGCCTGTAGGCATCCCTTGGCAGGAACAACCTGGGCATTGGTATGGCAGGTTGATGGCAGCTGGAGGCCGACAGACTCCTGAGTGGAAAAGAGCAGGTTCCCAACGAAGCCCCACCTTCAGGCCTGGGACAGCCTGAAGCACTGGGGCTGGGTTGTCAGCTCTGCTGACCAGAGTGAGAACTTAGGGAACTTTTCCTGGCTCACCCATGGCCACACATGGACCAGTCGGCACTCACTTCCTACCCTCTGAAGCCCATAAAATTCTCAGATTCAGTGAGACTTGGGGAGAAGTAGGGATGACCTGCCTTGGAGAGGAGCTACCCACTGCAGGTCTACTCTCTGCTGAGAGCTGAACAGATGTTGAGATGACCTGCTTGCAATACACCTTGTCCAACCGCAGCCTTACAGGGACCTGGTCCCCATGCTGACCCCTGGAGCAGCCTGCCATACAGCAGCCAGCATACCTGGCTCTATGCGGTTCCCGGACCATGCAATCACTTTCTCACACACCCCTCGCTTGCTCTGCACCAGGCTCACCCTTGGCAGGCATGGGATCCAGGCTTGCAGCATGAGCCAAGAAGGCCTCAGTCAAGAGGGCCTGAGCCAAGAGGGCCTGGGCAAAACTCAGGCAAAGGCATCACCAGCCATAAAGGTTTCTGGCTGGAAAAACAACACCCCAAGGATCTTGTGACAATACCTTCCATTTTATCTTGCTTGGTTTACCTACTGCTATGATTATATTAAAAGAAAATTAGGCTCAAAAGCAATTATACGCCATCTTCTTTGTAACACATCCTGCATACTGATATCTGCTTCATTTTCTCTACCTTTCAAATGGTCACAAATTTCGGAAACCCTAAGGGTAGGAAGTGAAGATATATACCATTAAAATATTCTTTTTTTTCTTTTCAACTTTTCTTTCTTATGCTAATTTCCCTGTGTTCAAGTCAAGATTAGGCTGATCTTAGAATGTTTGAAATAAAGCAGGTATTAGATCTAATTCAGTAAAATTCTCTAACATAGAAATAGACTCTTTCAGAGCTAAGAAAGAATTTAAGGAAATAATACATGTAAAGAATTAAAAATCAATCTATACACTTCCATTTTATCTTATCTTTATCTATAATATTACGTGCAATCTCTTTAACTTTTGATGCTTTTTTATTTAATTCAGAGAAATATTTCTCCAGCCATCTGACTTCCCTTTTTGCTTTTGTGTAGTTATTAAATTTCTATTCATATTACTTTACTATTTCTTCCAACATAAATACTTTTTAACAGTTTGTCTCTAATGACTGTGTCTTTTCCTCAGTTTTGTACTTCTTTATGATTTGTTCAAATATAAATTAAGATTTCACCTCATAGCTGTACATACTCATATTT
Source organism: Cebus imitator (assembly GCF_001604975.1). Lineage (NCBI taxonomy): Eukaryota > Metazoa > Chordata > Mammalia > Primates > Cebidae > Cebus > Cebus imitator. The sequence goes on from NW_016107797.1 coordinate 985,823, forward strand.
TCTTGAAGTAAATAGAACTGCAGCTACAGATTAGTTTTCTACAAATATTGCTTATTCAATTATTAAGCAGCAATATCTGAGATATAGCCTGACAATTGATAGGGAAAAACACAAATAATAAATTTATAATATCCTTATTTTGAATAAACTTTGTTTTCTTATTTTCTTCATCATTGTCCTTGATTTTCTGAATTCCAGAAGTGATTCTCTCTGATATTTTCTCTCTCTGCTTAGGAAATGATGAGCAAGCTTTCAATTTCTTTACTATATCATTTTCTGATAAAATACCTTGAATATTTTTTTGTTTCCTTGAGCAAATCCTTACAGATATAGTATTGAAGTCATCTCATTTTAGCTTACATCAATCTAATCACTTTCTTTAACCAAAGTACCTGCTGCTTAAAACTCATATTTCCCTTGTCATTTTAAACTGTGAAATACCAAGGGATATTAACACATGATTGCTCTTGGAATAAAAGAAAGGGGATATTAACCCATCTAGATATGAAACAATCTAAACTGGCTTAAACACATAAAGGTTACCAGGTTAAAAAATCACAAAATACTTTATAAATATTCATCTGTTATATGAACTGGTGTTAGAAAAAAATCTCTGATGACCTAATGTACTTATGCATTTAACAAATATATTCCTTGCTACTTAATTACAATCATTTCTAAGGCACCCTGCTAAAAAACATTATCCTGAATAAAGTAAATGAAAATAAACAAACACTAATCGAAGCTGGGCATAATGCCCAGAGAAACAGCTAAGTAAAAATGGGCAATGAGCTCCAAAAAAGGAAAGGCAGAGAAAAAGGAAATTATAAAATAGCTACAGGTATAAACACAAAAATCTTCCCATTTTAATGATAAGCAGGAAGCACGTTTGCATGCTGTGGAGTGCAGCAATTATTTAAAAATTATTTTGCCTTGCCTCAGTTTATAAACATTTCATAAGATTAAAAGCCAAATATGTAAAATACTAGAAACTTAGGGAGATAAAAGTGCCATTTCACAATAACAGCAGTGTCCATTGACAATTTATAATAGTGGAACACAGGCCTTTCCAGGGAGGCACAGATAGCACTGCCAGCAACCAGCAACAAAGAATATCACGGAGAGATTTAATTTCCCTCTAGAATCTTAAAATATCAGGACAATCTTGTCATTGTTTTTCTTTTCTCACACACTTTGAGTGATACTAGCCTTGGTATCAGTGAAATATCTTCCAGAAACCACTTGAGAACAAAGGCTAATTTGAAATGTAATATAAACAGGGGGAATTACAAGAAAGAAACATAAAGCTACTGCTATTCATTCTACGTGGAGTTGAATACATGCATACCAAAAGCAATGTTTTTAACCTCAGCTACATTGTTAAAATCATGACAAATCAGATGTTATCCACAAATAAAGGCTTTTTTGAAATAGGCTCTGACTACAATATATTATTTAGTTAACAATATGATAAAGAAAAGGGGAGAGGAGGGATGGAAAGAGGGAAGAGGAAGGAGAAGGAAGAATGGACGAGCAAAAGGAAAACAAGAAAAAAAAGGAACTCAGGAAGAAAGAAGGAAGGAGAGAGAAAGGAAAACAATCGAAAAGCACATCAGAACTGAAGTACTACATATAGCAAGGAACAACAGGGCAGAAACTAGGAAAAGACTATAGCGATTAAAATTGCCAGTAACCTCACTAGTGACTAGTGAAAGATAACCTGACTTAAAAAAACACAATTTTATACAAAATTGTCAAAGCAGATACAGGACAAAATTATATTCATATATACATGAAGCTTTTTCAAGTTTTTCCTAATTTTTCAAATTAGGAAACTGGTACAAGTTATTGTGGTGTAGTATAATGTTTAATCCTTGAAGATAGGAACCTTAAGTAAAAACAAAGGCCTTTAGAGTTGAATCTGTAAATTGCTTTAGCCAGGATCACCATTTTAATAATACTGATTCTTCCAATCCATGAGCATGGAATGATTTTCCATTTATTTGTGTTGTGTCTGATTTTTTTTTTTCATCAGTGTTTTGCACTTCTCCTTGTAGAGACCTTTCCCCTCTTGGTTAGCTGTATTCTTAGATATTTCATTTCCTTTTGGCTACTGTAAATGAGATTGTGTTCTTGATTTGACTCTGAGCCTGGACCTTACTGGTCTGCTACTATTGGTAGTATAAATGCTATGCTACTGACTTTGTACATTAATTTTATATTCTGGAAATTTTTACTGAAGTTATTTAACAGTTCTAGAAGGCTTTTGGCAGAATCTTTAATGATTTTTAGGTATAGAATTGTATAATGAGAAAACAGGTAATATGACTTTTTCTCTTCCTATTTGGATGCCTTTTATCTCTTTCTTTTGCCTGATTTCTCTGGCTAGTACTTCTGGTAGTATTAATATACTGAATAGAAGTAATGAGAGAGGGCATTCTTATTGTGCTCTAGTTTTTAAGAGAAATGATTCCAGTTTACCCAATCAGTATTATGATGGCTGAGGGTTTACCATAAATGGCTCTTATTATTTAGAGATGTGTTCTTTTGATGCTTAGTGTGTTTAGGGTTTTTTCTCATGAAGTCATATTGGTATCCATTGAGATGAGCATATGGTTTTTGTTTTTAATTATGTTTGTATTGTGAATCACATTCATTGATTTGCTTATGTTGAACAAGCTTTGCATCCCAGGAATGCATCCTACTTAATTGTGGTCTACTAACTCTTTGTTGTGCTGTTACTTTTGGTTTGGTAGTATTTTATTGAGGATGTTTGCATCTATGTTCATCAGGGATATTAGCATGATGTTTTCTTTCTTTGTGGTGTCCCTTCCAGATTTTGGTATTAGGCTGATGTTGGCTTCATAGAATGAGTTAGAGAGGAGACCCTCCTCCTTGATTTTTTGGAATAGTTCTAGTAGGATTGGTACCAGCTATTCTTGGTATGTCTGACAGAATTTGACTGTAAATCCACCTGGTCCAGATAGTATTTTGTTGTTGTTGTTGTTGTTGTTTTTTATCTGATTCAATTTCAAAGCTTGATATTGGTCTATTCAGGGTTTTATTCTCTTCTTGATTCAAAGTAGGGAGATTGCGTATTTCCAAGAATTTATCTATTTCCATTAGATTTTCTTATTTTTGTGCATAGAGTTGTTAATTGTATACTCTGAGAATCTTTTGTATTTCTGTGGGATCAGTTGTAACACCATCTTTGTCATTTCTACTTGTACTTATTTGTATCTTCTTGTTTTTGTTTGTTTTGTTTTGTTTTTGGTTAATCCAGCTAGGGGTGTATCAACCTTGTCTAAATATTTCAGCCATTGTTATTTTTGCTTTTTTTCTAAATAAAGTTGGTTGTAACTTTTATTTTTTTGCACTAGTATTATGAAAATAACATACATTTAATGAATTAATAGTCTATTCCAGTTAAAATACATTTTGAACATAGTTTTTCAGATAAGTAGGAAAAAAACTCATATCCAAATTTCTAACCTTACTTTTTCCTTAGAATTTTCCTCTGAAAATAAGCAATTAGATTTACAAATTCACATAAATTTTATTCTTTATCAATTAAATGGTTATGTTCAAAGTACATTTGAAATATGTTCACTAGAAAATAAATACATCAGGTACTGCCTCTACCTACTGAAGACTAAATATATTGGAGTTCTTATAAGGCTGGGTCCAGTATCACATTTCCAAGCTTCAAATCTCATACTAAATTCAGCATACTAGACACTGATAGGCATTTGCTGACAATATCGACTCACTGTAATATTATGTGACATGTATTATTACCGTTTCCACTTTGTAGATGAAGTAAACAAGTCTTAACAAGTGTAAATAGCTTGCTTAAATTCCCATGAATAATAAATGGCAAGGCTATCAATGTCTAGTATGCTGTTGGACTCAAGAAGCGTTTAACTAACAGTAGCCATTCTCATAATCTGATTTTGTAGTTGTATTAGTTTCCTTTTTTATTAATAATTCTTGAGACACTAGATATCTTAAAGAAAATGTAAACTGCAAATCTGGAAATGAATTTTGACCAACAATTTGAATCACTGGGCATCTGTGAATTTTAGCAATCTTTTGATATAGCTTTCAATTTAAAATCATCTTCAGAAGTTTGTCTACCATTACTACTAGTTCACACTGATGTATTCAACATTTTTAAAAACTACATAATATTTTTACACTATTTCTAAATTTAGAGGCATTTTAAAAACATGTCATTCTATCTAAATGCATAATTAGTGAAAAAATTACAAAAAAATTCAGAAATCTTTTACTTTCATATCAAATAATTAAATCCAAAAATGTGCACAAAATCCCTGTCCTTTTCACCCCAAATTTTACTGCTGCCACATTAAATTTTTTATGATGCTGATAGCACTATCAGAGTTCAAGCTTTATCTTTAATACAAATCAAAAGAGATTCTATGCAGGATTTAAAAAAAAAAAATCCTGGTTAAATTAGACTTAATCCTGCTTTAAATATCAAAGAAATGTAAGAGTCTATTTTAAATTTGGATGTCAAAGTTTCCTGTGCTTTAATTGCATTTTTATTGCCTTTGCACAAAGTTTCCGATTGCTGATGTAACAAATTACCACAAATTTAGTGGCTTAAACATTAAAATGTATTACCTCACAATATTGGTATTTAGAAATGAGTCTCATTGGTAAAACCAATGTGTCAACATGGGTGTGTTTCTTCTATATACTCGGGAAAAGAAAGTCTATTCTCCCTTGTAGAAGGTGCCTGATCCCTGGATTATATAAACCTTCCATCTTCCCCAAGGCTTCATTGCATCATTTCGGCTTCTGCTCTGCTTTCTGTTTCAGATCACCTTTACCTTGACCCTTCTGCTTCTTTCTTTCACTCATAAAAACATTTGTGATCATTTGAGACCCATTCAAAAAATTCAGAGTAATCTCATCTCAAATTTCTTAATTAATCATATCTACAAAATCCCTTTTGCCATGCAAATTCATGTATTCACAGATATGAACACTTTTGGGGCCATTATTCTGTCTAACACAGAGTAAACATTTATGGTATTCATGAAGTCCAGTAACCTTAAGAATTGTTTTCCAGTTACTTAATTTTAAATGTGTAAATATTGTGAGAAACTAATTTATGATGCTGATTTCTGCAAGATGTATTTCCTTTATCTTTATGTCCTTATTTCAAACTGATTTATTTTTTGTTGTTCATAAATAAAATAGATTTATTTTATCTTTTATGTTTAAAAATTTTTACCTATTTTATTTATGAACAAAATGGCTTCTTACCTCCTAATAAAAACAGATCCTTAAAAGACGTTTTAAAAATTAATACACTATTTATGAATTGAGTATTTTCAACTCATTTCAAAGAAGTAAATTGGTCAATTTCATTGGAAAATGAATATTCAGACGATCTCTTCATGTATTTTAAATACATGTGTTTTTTTTATATTTCCTGAATTATTCCAGAGCTTTCTAAAAGTAGAAATTCCCTGAGCTATCAGTCCTTTACATAATCAGATTTTGACTTACACAGCTTTTATATAAAATAAAACATGTTTCATCATTTAAACAGCACAATCTAGCCATATATTTTGTGTGCTAAGAAGGTTGATGTTTCATATTCAGTAACATGTTCACAAATTTTAAAGAGGCCAGGATTTGGATTTGAAATGTGTGATATACTGTGTCTAAATTGGGGTTATATATGTATTTATTAATTTTTATAATGATCAAAAATTCAGCTACTACATTCAACTGTCATCACATTTTACTCAAGAAATTCATGGTCATTAGGTTAAAAAAGCCAGAAATACAGAGGTTTATTATAACATAAATTTTTGGTTATTATTGTTATTAAGATGACAAAAACATAATTACCTAAAGTCATGCATTGTTAAACAACTAAAATATGCTGTGAGAAATGCATCCTTAGGCAATTTTATCATTGGGCAGACATCATGTAGCATACTTACATCCTAGGTTGTATTTACAAACCTAGAAGGGATAGCCTACTACATATCTATGTAGTGAAGAATAGCCTATTGCTTCTGGGCTGTAAACCTGTACAGACTATTGCTGTAAGGAATATCATGGGTAACTGTAAGAAAGTGATAAGTACTTGCATATTTAAATATATCTAAATATAAAGAGGTATACTAAAACTATGGTATAATAGTTAAAACATAATATATCTGTATAGGGCACTTACCATGAATAGAGTCTGCAGGTCTGGAAGTTGCTCTAGAAAAGTGAGTGAGCCAGTGGCAAGTCAATGTTAAGGCCTAGGATATTACCATATAGTTCTGTAGAATTTATAAATATTATATAATTGGGGTAGCATCAATTTATTTAAAAATGTTTTCTCAACAATAATTTAAGCTTAACTTACTGAAACAGTTTTGCTTTATGCACTTTTTAATTTTTTAACTCTTTGATCCTTTAGTATAACTCTTAGCTTAACACATAAATACATTGTCAACAATAAAAAAAATACGTTATTTCTTAATAGTCTTATCCTATAAGTTTTTTTCTCCCTCTGGAAGGTCTTCAGGAGCATTATCACACTTGAAGCTGTCATCTCCTATGATAACAATGCCTTCTTCTGAAATATCTCCTGAAGGACCTGCCTAGAGCTGTTGTAGCAGTTACTTTGTTACTGTTAGTAGAAGGAGTACCCTCTAAAATGATAGTATAAAGTACAGTTTTGTAAATACTAGGCAATAAGGAATTTTTCAGCTTCATTATAATCATATAGACCACCTTCATAGAGGTAGTCCTTTGTTGACCAAAATGTCATTATGTGGCACAAGACTGTATGAGAAGTACAGAATGACAAAGATAGAATAGGAATTTTAGTACCACGTTATAAAGAGATGAATAGAAGGGGATGAAGGAAAGCAAATTCAATGATAAATAAATGTGAGATTTTAGGGAAATATGGATGGCTAGATGACTGACAGAAATTCGTAACTGTCAACGATAAATACCTAATTGAGGCAAGCATCAAATACAACCCATCAAGTCCATTAGAGTTAAAAGTACACATTTTGTTTTTAAATAGAAAATTCTATTGTTTGAGTGAATGAGATAAAAATGAGGGTGAGAGAAAGATTTATGATTAAAGGATAAGCATGTAAGATGTATTATAGTTTTCACCTCTGAAATTCTATTCCCCTCCATTTCATTTTCCTACTGCTACCAAACAATCCTGTGGAAAGCAAAACCAATACTACTACTTCAGTGTAATAAAGCTGCTTCCATATGGCTGGCTGATCTCTCTGGAAAGCAGGGTTATATCAGATTGTCAGCGATGGGTGTTTATCAGTGGATGTAGCGGGATTGTTCTTAGTAAAATAACGTACGTATTACTGAGCCTGTGTGCCTTTGCCTCTGTGGTTTTTTTCACTGGACAAGGACAGTATGGTTAGATAAAAAAGTTGTATGCTCACATGAACAAGCAAGAGTCAGCAGAAAAGGCGGAACTATAGCTAACAAATTTACCATACATGAATCATTAGTTTTGAATGAGTTATGTCAAAGAGCTCAGGGTCTTGTTTATAGTGTGAAGTTTTATCTTTGAAAGCTTGCTATATCTATGGTGTCCTACAGCAGCAAAAATTAAACATATGTTTAATTTACATAAATTATTCCATACATTCTATGACAGTTTTATTGTATTATGTTTATTGGTACAAGATATTTTCTCCCAATTGGAAATAAAAGGATATAATTTCTCCCATTCCTACACCAAAGCCACAGTCAAATGTATTGTATAAATGCATTTTTATGCATTTGGATGTGGGCTACTCCAGGGAAGGGGGAATGAACTTGCATGAGGTGTCTCCCCTTGACTGAGGATGGTTCCCAGAGACAGATAAAGCTTTGAGGTGTCAGCAGTCAACATTCTCGGCAGTGGTGGAAATGAGTGCCTCAGTCATAAGCGGATGTCTGAGCAGTACGTCACAACATCCTCTACTCTCCACCCCTTATGCTGCTTGGATCTATTTGCTCCTTAATGTAAGTTTACCTGTTTAGAAACAGGTTCTCTAGAAGTGTGTGTGTGTTTTACAATTATTTCCTTCCAACAAATACTCTGCATACTACAAGTCATTTCTCTTATGAAGGCATTTTCAACAGTTATGGAGTCAAAATTCAAATAACGATAATCTAGGCCTAAACTTTGCAATTCTTCAAGGCTGTGAGTCAGAATATATTTCATGTCTTTATTACTATTACGTTAAGCCACCGTAACTGCATATGCACAATAGTTATGACTGGCTGTACCTTTTCGGTAGAACTTCTGGTTGCCTGGGGCAGCAAAATATTAGAAGAGTAAAGTGTTTCGTGGCTGTTTATTATGTGAATGATTACTTGCTAGGAGGAGGAGACATTTCTCATATTGCCTGGGGCAGCAAGAACCCTTGGGTTGACATTAGTCTTGCTCTTTAATAAGAGACACAAGGCATGCAATATGTAAATGAACATCTCAGTTTGACACTAGCTGTTAGTCTGTATGCTAACTCTGGGTCTTACTGGGTGTTATGAATAGCTTTTGAGTGTTTTAAAATTTTTAGTCTAATCAGGGACTACATTATTAGTTAATGTTACTGAAGAAAATATTATTCTACAATATAGGACTTCTATTTTGTCTCTACACAGTCACATTATGTAATAACTTGACTCTGGGTGATGCCATGTTTGTAACTTGATTTTAATATACTATAAAATATGAAAGGCAAAATAAGTTTTAAATATTCCCACAAAGTACAACTCAGGGAATATGTCTGAGACATAATTTTATGCATCTTTTATGTAAAAATTAATTGCCATATTTATAATTCCCATGAACAATACCCAGACTTGCTTCTTATATGAATAACATGCTGGCTCACAGGTGAAAAATCATTAGCATCAAGGCCTTCTTCAAAATGTAGGAAATAAGTTTAAACAAATATATTCTGCTTACTACCTTGAAGATAAAAAACCACTTTCTTAAAAAGAAAAAAAAAAGATAGAATAAGAAATATTCCTTGAGATTAGTTTACAATGAGAAGGGAAGGAGATGTCTTTGTGCACCAAGTGAAATGCAAAAGAAATGTCAAATTCAGGCCATGGTTCTTTTTTGATGTGGAATAAATTTAAAACTTCAGAGGAAAGAGCTATAATTTAAATATAAAGTGCTGAAATTAATTAGGTAACCATGGAAAGTGTTAAGAAATTAAACTTGAAAAAAAGTGAATGTACTAACTCCAAAAATGTAGCTTCTATCTTAATTTATTACATATAAATATAATCACATTATATACCAATATTGTTGACCAAAAAATAACAAAAAAATTTATTTTTTGAAAATGATTATTTTTGCACCCACAAAAAATGAGCCAAGTGTTATATATGTGATACACATACAGAATACATAAAATATGTATAGAAATATGGTCCTAATTATTTTAGTCAGCACCATACATGAAATACCTACCCAACATGGGTTATAATTAGGAAGAACAACATGCAAGTTGTTTCCCAAATATGCATTAGAAAGACACAGAATCGGGAGACTGACAGTAGTTTATATAAATAGGTAAAATAATAAAAAGAAAAAAAAAATCCACTGAAATCCCTACAGTGACAGATGCTAGCCTGACAGTAGATTCGATTCCATTTCTGATGAGTACTGTGATGGTGTTGATAGACAATCAATTTTGTCAGTCATCATGGAAGTGATTGCTGATGGATTTTATTGTCTTGGTCTCAAGGACATCATCTTAGAAAAAAAACTTCTCAGCAGATTGAAATTCTTGACATGCAATCAAAGTTGTGGAAGCACAGAAGGCTACTGAAAGAACTGTCACTAAGAACAATTGCTACAGAACGATCTAAAGGATCAGGTGAAGGATTTGTGAAATGTTTACACAAGATGAAATGTCAGAGTTCTAAAAGTATTTACGTGTAGCTGAGAAACTTTGTTTCCAAAGCACTATTTATGTTTGTGTCGAGACGAATCAAAATTCTGAAGTAGTTTTTTTAGTGTCTATCATTTAAATAAAACACCACTACAATAGATGCAGAGTTGTATAATAGTATGACATGTTAATAATTGTTTAATAAGCATCCTAAGTATTTGAGAAAAAGTAATTACGGCATAATGTATGCATGCAAATTGGCTAATGATCAAATTACACAGAAATGACAAACAAATAAAAATATTAATCACATAAACACATATTCCTGAAGCCTAGATATTGTGGTTCTATAAGATAACTGGGATGTAGATATGCATAAAATGTATTCTCTGCTCCTCAGTGACTGATGGTACATTTTATAGATATTTAATAAAATATCTTCAATATAGTATTATAAGTACTTGATAATTAACTATGAAGTAAATTCTGGGACTATGTTTTAAATATCTTACAGGCAAACCATGGTTAATTTACAGATTTCTGCTTCATATTCAAGAAATATTGCTTTTGCTTACCTCTTATGGGACCAGAAATCAGAATTTTTTCAATCTGATCCAGTTTCTTCCTGCAATAGTTTGACAAACCCAAGGGTAAGGATACAGTCTTCCACAAGATTGTCTTCCACAAGATTGAGAGGCATCATCCTCACAGTAAATGGATGTGTGTGACAATACACAAAGTATTATCAACTGAGGAATCTCACTTAAGCTTCAGTGACCAGAATTCTTATTGGAATTTCATTACATATGGACGATTGATTGAATTATCACCCACAGGGTAGAACTCAATCTCTAGCCCCCTGACTCACCCTAGGCTGAACTAATATCACATGGCTCAAAGCCCCAAACCTCTTATATTATGGATTTTTTTTTAGCATGGTCAGCCCCATCTTCAGTCATCTTTTTAGAATACACTATCTTGGGCTTCATCAAGAGTCATCTATGAAATAAACCATCACGGGTGATATAATTCCAGAGTGATATAATTCAAGGGTGACGTAATTCCACAATGAATCATAAAGACATTCCTATCACATTGAAAATACTCAGGATTTGGAGGTTATCTTTCAAAAACCAGAGACAAAGCCTAGCATAGATCTTGATTACAGAATCCTCAAATTAAATTTTGGAAAGTAGATTCTTCATTATATGTATGGCATAAACAGAGGGATTAAGACTTTTCTTAGAAATTGCTTCAAAGAGGCAATATTGAGATGCCTCTTGATTTACAAGTAAGAATAGAGTAGCTATAGAAAACTTTCTATGAATTGAAAGTAGTTGGATGTGCTGCAGCGTTTCTTTTTGGAGGAGAATAGCAAGCAGCAAAGGAAGAATGCTGAATAAAATAGAAAATTATGTAGGTCCCAATTTACACTTCTGACCTAATAAAGATATAGAATTGAAGAATATGCTTAAAAAAGCAGACTTAGAAGTTTCCATGTGGTTGCCTGAAAACAACTTTAAGTCATAAACTTTGATTCTTATAAAGTAATGCCAATTAATGCTGTTTTCATTGTCATATTTCT
>NW_016107797.1:997376-1022251 GCF_001604975.1 Cebus imitator
TATCTTCAGAATAAGGCTCACAAAGGCTTAGATATTCCAAAAACATCCTGTCATTCAATGGGAGTAGTGATTTTACAGTCTCCAAATTCTAAAATGGTTTTTTCCTTACAGATTTCTCAGAAAACAGAGATTTTTAGCTTACACACTGAATCCGCATGAACAGATTTAAGGAAGATTTTAAAACGCAATAAATATTTTGAAATAATAATCTCAGGCAAAGTTAAAAGCAGACCAACTAATGTAAAAATATGGAACAGGTTGGGAAGACCTGAGCAAGATGGCTGAATAGAAACAGTTCCAGCCTGCAGCTCCCAGTAAGCTCAATGCAGAAGGAGGGTATTTTCTATATTTCCAACTGAGGTGCCCGGATAATCTCATTGCAACTGGTTACACAGTGGGTGCAGTCCACACAGTGTGTGGAGAAGCAGGGAGGGGCATTGCCTCATCGGGAAGCACAAGGGGTCCGGGAACTCCTCCTTAGTGAAGGGAATCTCTGAGGGACTGTGCAGTGAGGAACTGTGCATTCTGGACCACATACTACACTTTTGCAAAAATCTCACGGTCTTTGCAACCTGCAGACCGGGAGATTCCCTCAGATGCCTACAATACCAAGGCGCTGAATTTCATGCATAAAACTGGGTGGTCATTTGGGCAGACACCCAATAAGCTGCTGGGGTTTTTTTCATACCCTAGTGGCCCCTTGGAAAGTCACTGAGACAGAGCCATTCACTCCCATGGAAAGGGGGCCCAACCCAGGAAGCCAAGTGGTCTAGCTCAGCAGATCCCACTTTCATGGGAGCCCAGCAAGCTAAGATCCACTGGCTTGAAATTCTCACTGCCAGCAAAGCAGTCTGAAGTCTACCTGGGACTGTTGAGCTTTGGGGGAGGGGGGAATAATCCATCATTACTGAGGCTTGAGTAGGCGGTTTTACCCCCAAAGTTTAAACAAAGCCACAGAAAGTATGAACTTGGTAGAGCCCACTACAGCTCCTCAAAACCTCTGTAGCCAGACTGTCTCTCTAGATTCCTCCTCTCTGGGCAGGGCATCTCTGAAGCAAAGGCAGAAGCCCCAGTCAGGGGCTTATAGATAAAACTCCTGTCTCTCTAGGACAGAGCACCTGGGGGCAGGGGAGACTGTGGGCACAGCTTCAGCGGACTTAAATGTTTCTGCCTGCCATTTGAAGACAGAAGCGGATCTCCTAGCACAGGGCTTGAGCTCTGCTAAGGGACAGACTATGTCCTCAAGTGGGTCACTGACCCTGTGCCCCCTGCCTGGGAGATACCTCTCAGCAGGAGTCAAAGGACATCTCATACAGGAGAGCTCCAGCTGGCATCTGGTGGGTGCCTCTCTGGGATGAAGCATCCAGAGGAAGGAACAGGCAGCAATCTTGGCTGTTCTGCAGCCTCTGCTGGTGATACCCAGGCAAACAGAGCCGAGTGTGGATCTCCAGCAAACTCTAGTAGACCTGCTGCAGAAAGGCGTGACTAGTAGAAGGAAAACTAACAAACAGAACGGAATAGCATCAACATCAAAAAAAAAAAAAAAAANAAAAAAAAGGACGTCCACTCAAAAACCCCAACCCAAGGTCACTAACATCAAAGACCAAAGGTAGATAAATACACGAAGATGAGGTAAAGCCAATGCAAGAAGTTTAAAAAATCCAAAAGCCAGAATGCCTCTTCCCCTCCAAAGGATCACAACTCCTCACCAGCAAGGGAACACAACTGAATGGAGAATGAGTTTGATGAATTGACAGAAGTGGGCTTCAGAAGGTGGGTAATAACAAACTCCTCCCAGCTAAAGGAGCATGTTCTAACCCAATGCAAGGAAGCTAATAACCTTGAACAAAGGTTATAGAAATTTCTAACTAGAATAAGCAGTTTATAGAAGAAGGTAAATGACCTGATGGAGCTAAAAAACACAGCACAACACCTGTATATATGTGAAGCACATACAGGTATCAATAGACAAATTAATCAAGCAGAAGAAAGGATATCAGAGATTGTAGCAATAAAGCATGAAAAAAGATTTGAGAAAAAAGAATGAAAAAGAATGAACAAAGCCTCCAAAAAATAAGGGACTGTATGAAAAGACCAAACAGAGGTTTGTTTGGTGTACCTGAAAGTGACAGGAAAAATGAGACCAAATTGGAAAACACTATCTAGGATATTATCCAAGAGAAATTCCTCAACCTAGCAAGACATGCCAATATTCAAATCTAGGAAAAACAGAGAATACCACAAAGATACCCTTCAAAAAGAGCAACACAAGACAATTGTTAGATTCATCAAGTTTGAAATTAAGGAAAAAATGTTAAGGGCAGCCAGAGAGAAAGGTCAGGTAACCCACAAAGGGAAGCCTATAAGACTAACATTGGATGTCTCTTCAAAAAGCCAGAAGGAGTGGGGGCCAATATTCAACATTTTCAACCTAGAATTTTATATCCAGAAAAAATAAGCTTTATTAGCAATGAGAAATAAAATCCTTTTCAAACAAGCAAATGCTGAAAGATTTTGTCAACAAAAGGCCTGCCTGGCAAGAGCTCCTGAAGGAAGCACTAAATATGGAAAGGAAAAACCAGTACTAGCCACTGGAAAAACATACCAAATTGTAAAGACCTACAGAATGGGCCTTTTTTTTTTTTTTTTTTTTTTTGCATTTTATCCATATGGCTAATATACAGAATCTACAAGGACTTAAACAAATTTACAAGAAAGAAATAGCCCCATCAAAAAGTGGACAAAGTATGTGAACAGATACTTCTCAACAGAAGACACTTGTGTGGCCAACAAACATATTTTAAAAACCTCATCAGCACTGGTCATTAGAGAAATGCAAATCAAAACCACAATGAGATACCATCTTACTCCAGTTAGAATGGCGATGATAAAAAGACAAGTAACAGCAGATGCTGGAGAGGATGTGGAGAAATCATAGCACTTTTACACTGCTGATGGGAGTGTAAATTAGTTCAACCATTGTGGAAGACAATGTGTCAATTCCTCAAGGATCTGCAACCTGAAATACCATTTGACCCAGCAATCCCTTTACTGGATATACAGCCAGAGGATTATAAATCATTCTACTATAAGGACACATGCACATGAATGTTTATTGCAGCACTGTTCACAATACCAAAGATGTGGAACTAATCCAAATGTCCATCAATGATAGACTGGATAAAGAAAATGTGACACATATACACCGTGGACTACTATGCAGTCCTAAAAAAGGATGAGTTCATGTCCTTTGCAGGGACATGGATGAAACTGGAAACCATCATTCTCAGCAACTCACAGAGGAACAGAAAACCAAACAGCACGTATTCTCACTCATAAGTGGGAGTTGAACAGGGAGAAAACATGGATACAGGGAGGGGAATATCACACACTGGGGCCTGTTGGGGGATGGGGTCTATGGGAGGGATAGCATTGGAAGAAATGCCTAATGTGGCTGAAGAGTTGACTGATGCAGCAAACCACCATGGCACGTGTACACTTATGTAACAAACCTGCATATTCTGCCCATCTACCGTAGTATGTAAGTTTAATAATAATTAAAAAAGGAACAGGAAGAATTGTGAGTATACATGAACGGGGCAAGAGGTTAGAAAAATAAGCCAAAATGGTAGTAGAAGCACAGAAGAGGAGATAAATAGGCAGAGTGGTGAATTGTTAAGACTTACTGTTAGGAGAAGGAGAGGGAGATGAAAAATTTTGTATAATTTTCATGATTTTAATATGTTTTGCCAAAAATCCTAGAGAAATACATTTTGGGAATAATTCAATTTTGGGGATGGTTCAATTGTCACATCATCACATGGAGTTATTTGTGGGATGTCAGAGTAGAGAAACCAAGTAGAGCAGGAAGTGCAATAGCAATACATGCAGTCTCCAGAGTGTGACTGATTATATATTGAATTCTGATTGCATTTATTTAATAGGTATGTGACTTAAGAAAAGTTTTCATTTCCCTCAAGCCTCCACTTCCTCATCTATAATATTTGTGTTATAATAATAATTATTGATTAATTGTGGGAAAAACGACATCATGCAAAGCACATAAAAAAAAATTGAAATCATGCATAGCGCAGTGCCTTAATGCTCCAAAAGTCTACCTATTACATGATAGTTCAAGGAAGTGAATCTTTAAGAATATAATAAACACTGTAAAATATATTATACATTCAAGGTCTTTGAATTGGTTCTGGATTGGAATTTATATTGAGATACATTTCAGAAAAATGACTTCTGAGGAATTTGTGTTGAAATGTCTCTATTATGTTGTAGTATAAATAGATCAGATTAGAAAAATCCTGCATATATTATATTGTATATTTGAATAGTGTGAATAGATCAGATTAGAAAATTCTTGCAGTGAATGAATACATAGTGATTGCATCTACATGAAGAGTACCGATAGTATCTTGTATTATTTACTGTATATTTCTAATATAATAATAAAATCAGAATTTTGAACCCTCCAATGTTGAGTTGATATAAACAAACAGCATCAAGGAATACTAAAATATAATGAGTAAAAGGCAGCTGAAAACAAGGTATTTAAATGGTGTCAAATTATTAGTACATACATGATTCACTAATTACAAAGTGAAAGAAATACTGTTATATTGAAAGATTGGTGGTTACAGTTTAACCAAATGACAAAATTCAGAATTACTAGTTGTGGGGCATACTGACATGTACTTTCTGATTAATATGAAGTTTAAAACAGTTGGGAAATATCCTTGCCAAAACTAATTTAAGAAATAGTAGGACTGGGCATGGTGACTCAGGACTGTAATCCCAACACTTTGAGAGGGCAAGGCATGTGGATCATGAGATCAGGAGTTCACGTCCAGCCTGACCAACATGGTGAAACCCCACCTCTACTAAAAATACAAAAATCAGCTGGGCATGGTGGTGCGTGCCTGTAATCCCACCTACTAAGTAGGCTGAGGCAGAAGAATCGTCTGAACCTGGGAGGTAGAGGTTTCAGTGAGACAAGATTGTGCCACTGCACTCTGGCCAGGGTGACAGTGTGAGACTCCGTCTCAAAAAAAAAAAAAGAATAGTATGAGGAAAAGCTTCAGAGAACTTCAAAAGGTATATATAGTATTCCACAAGGCGACTGGCTTAGATTCTTAAAATGTCAGCGTAATTAAAAATATAAGGGAATGGGAATATTCTAGATTAAAGCAGACTACAGAGACAATACAAAAAAAAATGTAACTCACGAAGTTTAACTAAATACTGACTCAAGGGAAATGAACATTATAAGGACTCCATGGGCGGAATAGTTACTGAATTGTGAATATGACATGGATATTACACAATAATTGTATAATTATTTTAAATGATTTTTGGTATGAAAATGTCATAGAAGTTACATAAGAGAGTATTTTAGTCATACAGGAGTCACACTGAGATACTTAGAGATGAACTATCATGATTTGTCTGACTTGCTTTTGAATAGTTCAGGAAAACAGAGAGGCAAAACAAATATGGGAAACTAACAATTCTTGCATCTTTTCACTATAGTGATCACATAATATTGTGGTTAAAAAAAAAAAACGGGAAAAATATCCATACCTCTAAAATCAATATCAGAATAATAAATTGTGCATTGGTAATCCAGGGTACAGAATCAAAAATATCAATTAGTGTAGAAGTATGGACTTATGGAAAGTGATTAGGACTGTAGTTGTCAGTAAACTCATAACATTGTAAACCATGGAATGGATGAGGTCATTTAAGGAAGAATGATTAGGATTAAAATTGGTCATTCTTAAATTGCTGACATTTATTTATTCCTGATATTTAGGAAAAGATGTAGAAAAATGTTTCAGAAAAATTGAATAAGAAGTAGACAATGAGGTAGAGGGACTTGGGGGTGGCATGTGAACCAAGAGAATAAAGTGAGGTTAAAGAACATTAAAAAGAAATGAACTGTAGGATTTTGGAAAATTTTCCTACTAGTATAACTGTTAAATATGTAGTTAATAATTAGCAAAATTACGAAGATCTTCTGATTGACTGGGTTTAGTTTAAAGCCTCAGAAGCTATGTGTTACGCAAAACCTGCAAGTAATTTTTTTTTTTTTTTTTTTTTTTGAGAGCTCTAGGATTACAGGTGTGAGCCACCAATCCCGGCCTTTTTTTTTTTTTTTTTGAGACAAGAGCTTTGCTCTTCTTGCCCAGGCTGGAGTGCAATGACGTAACCTTGGCTCACTGCAACCTTTGCCTCCAGGGTTCAAGTGTTTCTCCTGCCTCAACCTCCTGATTAGCTGGGATTACAGGCATCTGCCACCACACCCACACCTGGCTAATTTTTTTTGTATTTTTAGTAGAGATGGGATTTCTCCATGTTGGTCAGGCTGGTCTCGAACTCCCGACCTCAGGTGATCCACCGTCTTGGCCTCCCAAAGTGCTGGGATTACAGTTGTAACCCACCATGCCCGGCCATAATTCTTATCTTCAGGGATATTTGGGAGGTGTTTTTTCTAAGATGGTATTTTTTGAAGTAGGTTACTTGGACCAGAAACAGCAATATAAAATAGAAACTGTTAGAAATATATGCTCTTGGTCCCACTCTATTCAATCAAAGATTCTGGAGAATGGGCCTAATAATCTCCAGATTCATATTATTATAAAATCTGTGCTTTTATAAGCCTGACAAGCAATTCCCATGGATGCTGAACTTTGAATAAAATTAGTCCAAGATTTTTCAGTTAAAAATTATAAAAGAGGTAGAATTTCAATTAACATTTACAGACAGAAATTATTTAAATGCGAAGCAAAAGAAAATTGTACATGTCTGCAATAATTGGGCAGAATTCCAGATGCCAAATTAGAAAACACACTGATTAGATAAATCTCAATCACAACAGCCCAGTTTAATCTTTACTTTTTCCAAAGCACTAAATACTTTGGAGTTTGCAATGCATCCCTTTCATATAGTCTGTATTCCATCTGCCTGCACTGTCCTCCTACCAACTCTCTCTCTCTCTCTCCTTCACACACACACACACACACACACACACACACACATACACACACACACACACAGACACACTTTGTGGAGCCTGTAGTAGGGTGCAGTCTCTCTTCCCTAACAGCACCTAGAAGCAAACATTTTAATTCATAATGGCCTGATAAGCCTATAAGCTATTTCAGGGTTATGATATATCTTGTTCACCAATGCCATCCTTGCACATAGCAGAGAGCCTAACACATAATGATGTTCAATACATACTTCATGAAAGAATAGAAACCATATAATTCAACAATAAAATGTACACTGACATATACGACAATTGTTTTTTATATCCATTAATTCCTGCTCTCCAATCATTTGTGTATAAGCTGAGGATTTTTAATTAGATGGATGCTAAGTAACAGTAAATTCATATATTTTCCAAGCTGGCTATTTACCAAGGAAGTGTGTAGGGAGACTGAAAGCTTTCAGAATTTGATTGAACCTTAGTCAAATATAGCATAGTTACACAAACTAAGAAAACTCTTTAAGGAAACTACAAGCATCGGCTTATCAAATTTAGGTTGCCTCTTGATTATCACTTTTCAGAGTTTCAGAGTCATGCAGTTGACTCCTATTGGTGTCAAATGGTTTAGACGCAGGAGAAAAACACATGCTAGAAGCAGTAAGGACAAGGAAAGGGAGAATCAAATAAATATTCACTTTTTAAGTTGATCCCTTCTTACCTTTTCTAGGACCATTATTACATTAAATAACAGTGATGGTTGGTGGTGGGGGGAGATAGTTGGAATGGAGGTAAGTTTTAGGGGTAACATCCTTGTTTCAGTGACTCAAAGGGACCAATTAATGATTCATTGATTCCAAAGAGAAAACTAAAATTTCTAGGACAGTAGGGCAGCTTTCAATATCCAATTTAAATTCAGCTAGTTAAATCAATCTATTAAGGCAGTTTGCTCAGTTTGGAGAAAACATGGAACATTCACATTAAAGAATTATTTATATGGGAAGTGCCAGCTTCTGTATATAATCGTGAGAAAAAATAACAATCTCCTTTAACGATAGTGAACAAAAAGTAATGTACAAAATAGTTTGATCTTACTATTCCTTTCTTACATGTGTAAAGGATTTTTACCAGTGACAAGGACTTCCTCCTTAACCAAAGTTCAGTCCCTCTCCTCTGACCCCTCTTTTGGTCTAGCCCTTGTCCTTATCCTGTAAGTCTTGTTTCAACAGTTATCCTTCTAGGCCAGTTTAGGAGAATCCCTGTCACCTCTGATTGTTTTTTCTGCCCCTCACTCTTGCATCTAATCAAGTTCCTCTTAGTAATTTTCCATCTACTGATGCTTTCATGCTGTCATTCTGTACACATCCCCAACTATCCTTGTGGTATTCAGTGTTGTGCGTATTCTATACTGAAGTCTGTCTCCTCCACAGCAGTAGTTCAAATAACCAGTCTTGCCGTTTTATTTATTTATTTTTTTTTTTCACAAGCGTCCAGCGCAATTTCTCTTTACACCACTTATTTGGCTTTACACAATTTATTTTATCTTTTTCTTTTTTAATCCACACAGATAAACTACCCTAGAATAACTTATTTTAAACCTATATTAAACTTTGAAGAGATTAATAAAATTGTTCCAGAATAGAGTTTAAGTAGGAAAAATATTGTTCTATGGTCCAGCTAGTTAGAATGAAGGGTTCTATCAGTTACTCTCTCTCATTAATCTGGAAGGACATGGTGGAGAAAGTAAAGTAACAAGAGTCAAGAGAGAGAAGAGACTGCATGAGATAGAGCAGATGGATACAATGACTTAAAGTAGTAGAACATTTCACATTGTTCTCTAAGATGACCCCTAAAGAAATGTGGCAGTTATCCTGATTCAAGCATGATTATCATTTGCAATTGGTTTTATGTATAAAACAAAGTATTCTATTAATTCACGACAATAGAAGAAATACATTCAAAATTATTGATAAACTTTATTTTTAAATTGCTATGGCATAGTTTTCAAATAAGCTGAATATCTTGTATACCATGTTAAAGATAAAAAATATTTTAAATTGTTTGCTTTACAATAAATTTCTTAATCCTTTCTATGTTTTCTATTCTATTTTAGTTCTTCATTAATATATTTACCTTTTCTCTCTGTTTAGTTCTTTTTACTTTATAACTTTTCTTCTCAGTGCACCTGACTCTCTGGTTCCTTTTGTTAAACAAAACTTCGAACCACAAAAGAAGCTGCTGAAATGCAAATGGATAAAATGTTCCAGGCAGGTGTTTTTATTTATCCTTCTAGCTGAATTGAACAGCTAAGAAGGGGAAAATAAACACCATCTTGTATCCTGGATACAGTAATGTTATGTAACATGTAATGTTATTTGTAATTTGAAAGAAATTGCCCCGCTATTTATGTAGTAAGTCCTTTTGAAATTGTGGTGATTATGAAATATGGGACATTTCACTAACCAATACTTCATTACATGAGGCATATTTATTACAGTATATTTAAATAAGTTGTCACAAATGTATCTATGTAGTCATACTTATCCTCATGAGATAATAATCATTACTGAAAATGTATACATTAGTATTGCTGTCTAATTTCTCTATAATTAGATGTCAAGCTTCAGAACATTGCACTAAAGAACTTGATATATGTGAGGATATGGTTAAAATATTAGGAGTGTTTTATTTTTAAAATTATGAATTTGAATAATGTCAAAACCCATAAAAACAAATCAAGATCAACTTCTATAATTAAAATTATTAAGAATATAGACAAAGATGTCCTATAGTATATTTCTTTACATACTATTATCTTCTCCCTTCTATCATCACATATTGACCTCTTTGGTTGACTTTTTGTCTATTCTCACTACAAACACACTACACTCTCTGAACAGTCATGGGTCTACATATCAATTCTTCCTTTATTTCTTTTGTAGTCACTTTTATTTGTCTTATTGACCTAATTTAGCATTCAATTAATCATTACTCCAGAACTGCAATCTCTGGCTCAGGCTTCCCCTTTCAGTTTTGATACTGTATATTTCCTTTCATTCTTGACATTTCTTCTCAGAAGTTTTACAAACATCTTGTCTTAACATATTCAAAACTAAATGTTTTGATACATTGTTTTCTGAGAATCTTCTTCCTTTTCTATGTTTCCTGTCTCAGTTAAAAAAAAAAGGCATTAACTATTGGTGGGTATGTAGTAGATGGATACACCATAAATATCTGTTGAGGGGATGAATTAATGCATTCAACCTGATTCTTAATATATCCAAAAGCTGATCGACTTGAAATCATCCCTAAAGAAAATGGTTTTATCGTTGTTAGTAAGAGGAAATAAATATATTTTCTAGAGTCAGGCTGCATGTTTGTTATGTAAGAAAAACAAAAGTTGGTTTTAGTTTCTATTTTTCCACATAAACTAAACTCCTATGAGATACATCATTTAAAATATTGAAGAACATTTATACTCTATGTGGTTTAATGCTTGTGTCTAAATCTTCTGGTTGTAACATAAAACTTTAGGGAATGTTGTATGTTAGAAAACATTGATGAGAAATGGTTTCCTATTAACACCTAGTGGAAAGTTTATAGGTTTTAAAATCAGATTAATCTTGCTTTGAATTTGTATTCACATTAGTAGTTATGAACCAGTGTGAACTAGTAACTATGCTTCTAGACATCACTTTTCCTACTTCAAAGATTGAAATAGTAACTTCTATCTCATAGCTTAATTGAGAGATACCACAAATTTCAGTAAACAATTTTATAATTTACAATATTATAATATTACAATAAAATATAAGAGATGAGAGTACTTTTGGCAATGCAAATAAATGAACAACAACAACAAAAATAATTTGAGGATACAAAATGTCTAAGAATAACTGTCCATTGCCATTAAATCAGTTTCAAACTTTCTTTTGACTTTATATTTTGAGAGTTATTAATGTAAATCGTGAAAATAATATACTACTTTCAACAGGGCACTATTTATAAGAAGCACAACATAGAATGAGCCAAAATAATTCTAAAACCTCCTTAAAAGTCAAAATGGAAAGTGGAAAAGCAGAGTGGCTCTCTGTGTGCAATGAAGGAGTGACCAGCAGGGCCTTAGGTTTAAGATTTACTTATAGTACATTACAGTATGCTCCTCCTTCAGAAAATTTCACCATGCAGACTGATGGAGCGGCCTATAAAGCATTTATGCAAACTGCATAGGTCATCCGAACATAGCACGCCAGTGTCACTTCACCCCTGCTGTTATACTTATGAAAAGAAAAGAAACTCCAATGGACTGACTTACACAAAGGTTCTCTCTTAAGAAAAAAAAAAAAAAAAAAAAAAAAAAAAAATATTTTTAAAAAAAAAAAAAAAAAAAAAAAAAAAAAAGAAGACATTTTAAATTTTTTTTGAGTTTTTAATTGTTTTTGCTTTTAATTTTATTGATCTCTGTTTCTCTCTCTCTCTTCCCTTCCTCTTCCCTCTCTGTAAACTCTCTATCTCCATGACCATTTCTCATGCAAAGGATTTTAAAACTAGACTACATTTCAAAACTGTCATGACCGGAAATATTATCCAGGAGAACAGAGTGAGAGATTTGCTTTGTAACAAAGTAAAGCCCTATGGGCAGTCCCAGGCATGTAGCCAATAATTTATCCACTTGTCCATATACCTTCTGTTATATATATATTTTTCACAACCTTAATATCTTTAAGGCTCACAAAGATACTTTTAGCATATCATCAAATATCTGTTCCATTAAAAAAAGAAGTGATAGCTCTTATATTAGAGACATTGCAGCCTTGATCACTGTACAGAAACTACATTGCAGTACAAAAAGGGAAAAGCAAAGATTTACACCAATTATTATGCCTTAAGTATACTAAACTTTAGGACAATTTGGAGGGTGCATGAAGTGAGTGTATTTGAAGTTTCACATTTTAGCCATGTGTGCTGTAATCTGAGCAAAAGACACAAAAAGCGTTTACTTACACTCCTGGAGAAAAAAATCTTGCAACTAAAGGAACAGAGAAAACAAGAAAGTATCCGTCTATCTGTATCTTCAATCAATGCAAGTGATTCATCTAAATCTTGTTTACACTCAAACGTTTTTAAATCTAGGTATCTAAAATCTGTACTTGTTCATACAGGGTAAGTCTGAGTATATTTAGGTCAATATTTTTATGTACATGTTTTCTCTCATAGATTCTCTCCTACCCTTTCTCTCTTCCCCCCATGTTCCCCACCCACAGTGGATGCACGCACGCGTGCACATACACACACACACACACACACACACACACACACACACAGGCACGCAGTCACAGAAAGATATTGGACATGCCAGCAAAATATCATCTAGTTCTAATGACTACAAGAGAGATTAAGCTTTAAAAGTGTAACTATGATATCTTCAGAGTCTCCTGCGTAGATTGGGCCCTGCTTCTCATATTCTACTCTGGTCACTTATTTTAATAGATTTGGGACTTACGAAAATAATAATGACATCAATGGAGTATTTCTCAACAACTTAATGGAATCACATTTCTCCATTTCACTATTTTGTTAGCAAATAATTTAGACCTCATACCTATTTTTTGGGTTTTACCTGTTACTCATCCTAGAATATGCAAGTAATTCTTTCTCCAAAAGCAGTCTTTTAGATTATGCTGCATTGCCAATGGCAAAATAAAAAGAAAGGGCTAAAGAAGTTAAAAGAAATTTTAACTCATTCTGAAACTTTTGCTCAGGTTCAAGTTTTTCAGTTTTCTCAAATTATTGAGATAGCTTAATTCTTTTTAATGGGAGAAATGATTCAGGGAAGAATATTCTTAAAGAACTTAACTTGGAATCAAAAAGTCTGGTAATGAGTACCTTTCCTAGGTTTTGACTACAGGTTATGGGATGCTGTAAAGCCTTGAAGATTTAGTAAAGTGAAATGCCAAACTCAAGATTTTCAAAATCTCTACTCGCTTGAATTTTTTTTTTCTTGTGGTATAAACATACATGCTGTATAATTTGTCATGTAACCATTTTGAGGGTATAGTTCCGTGGTAGTAAATACATTTCCACTACTGTGCAATTATCACCAGAAGCCATTTTCAGAAGTTTATCGTCTTCACAAAGTGAAACACTGTACCTGCTGAAAAATAAAAACCCCATTCCATTCATCTGAGCCCCTGGCAACAACCATTCTACTTTCTCTGTAAATAAATTTCACTACTAGGCACCTTGTGTCAGTGAAGTTATACCATATTTGTTCTTTTGTGCCTGGCTTATTTCATTGAGCACTTATTTCACTTAGCATAAAGTCTTAAAGCTTCATCCATGTTTTCAAAGTTTCTTTACCATTAAGGCTGAATGGTATTCCATTGTATGTGTATACCCCGTTTTATTTCTCCTGCCATCTGTTCATGGATATTTATTTGACTGTTAACCTAATGTTGGAATTTTAAACCTGAAACCTTGCAAAATGTGTATCACTCCATTCTTCTATATGTGTTACATGTGTATTGTATCAACTCTGATGCATTTCTAACATTTAAAGATACAATTTTTGTAAAGATATATGTAGATTACAACAAATTCCTAGCTACCTTACTTTGTAATAGGGATTATCAGAAATGTTATATACAAATCAATATAATTCACGTGGCAGCAAATAATGTTTATTAAATAAAAACCTGCTTCTTAATATTATCAGGCAAATTAAATTGACTTATCTCTCTTCTGCAGGGTTTTTCATATTGCACCTATACTTACACACTGTATTCGGCTGTGTAAGTATTTCTAACAGATGATATGAGCTGCCCCATGAGTCAATCTAGGAGAAAGGAGCACAAGGGTGGATATAAGCTAGTCTAGTAATTTCAGACTAACCTAATAATTTGCTTAGTCTTTTTAAATGATTCTTTCCCTTTAACCATAATAATCATAACAATATTAATATTAATAATTATGGATATTACTAAAAGAAAAAATAAATGCTGGTGAGGTGCTATAGTAAAGGGAAGATTTACAGACTTTTGGTAGGAATATAAATTAGTTCAGCCTATATGTAAAGCATTTTGGAGATTTTTTTTAATTTTTAAGTTTTGTAGGTACATACTAGATGTATATATTTATGTGATGTATGAGATATTTTGATACAGGCCTATAGTGCATAATGATCACATCAGGGCAAATGAGGTCCCCATCCCCTAAAGCATTTATTATTTGTGTTTCTGTTGGCACGTAGGAAGACTACTGCTTTTTCTATGTTGATCTTGTATTCTGTAACTTAACTGAATTTGTTTAATTCATTCTAATAGTTTTTTGGTGGAGTTTTTAGTATTTTTGCATTATAAGGTTATATCATCCACAAATAAAAAATAATTTGACTTTTTTTCTTTTAAATTTGGATGCTTTTATTTATTTCTCTCATCTGATTTTTCTGACCAAAACTTCCAATATAATATTGAATAACAGTGATGAAAGTTGACATCCTTGTCATGATCCTGATATTAGAGGAAAGGGTTTTCGCTTTTCTCCATTCTGTACACTACTTTTGGGTCTGTCATATGTGATTTTTCTTATGTTCAGTTATGTTCCTTCTATACTCAGTTTTTTTGCAGGTTTTTATCATGTAAGTCTGCTGAATTTTGTCAAATGCTTTTCAGCATCAATTTAAATCATCATGTGGTTTTGGCCCTTCATTCTGTTGATATGATATACCATATTGATTGATTTATGTATGTGGAACCATCTGTGTATGCCTGTGATAAATCCCATTTGGTCACGATGAATGATATTTTAATGTGCTGTTGAGTTTGGTTTGCTAGCATTTTGTTGAAGGTATTTGCATCAATGTTTATCAGAGATACTGGCCTACAGTTTTCTCTTTTTATTGGTGTCTTTGTCTTGTTTAGTATCAGGGTAATGCTGGTCTTGTAGAATGAATTTGGAAGTACTTCCTCTGCTTCTCTTTTTTGGAATAGTTTGAGTGGGTTTGGTATTAGTTCTTACTTAAATGTTGGATAAAATTCAACAGTAAAGCCATTGGGGCCTGGGCTTTTCTTTACTGGGAGACTTTTTACTACAGCTTCAATCACATGTTATTGGTCTGTCCAGGTTGCAAATTTCCTCATGGCTCTATCTTGTTAGGTTGTATGTGTCTATGAATGTATAGATTTCTTCCAGATTTTCCAATTTTGTGGTGCTTAGTTGCTCATAAAATCCTCTAATGATCCTTAAAATTTCTATAGTATTGCCTGTAATGTCTCCTTTTTTATCTCTGATTTTATTGATTTGAGTCTTTTTCTCAGTGTGGCTAAAGGTTTGTCCATTTTATTTACATATTAAAAACACCATTTTTAAATTTTGTTCATCTTTTGTACTGCTTTTGTTTTCTTTATTTCAATTTTATTTATTTTTGCTTAGATCTTTATTATTTATTTTATTTTACTACTTTTGGGTTTGGTTTGCTCTTGCTTCTCTAGTTCTTTTAGACACATCAGTAGGTTGTTTATTTGAAATGTGTTTTTGTTTGTTGATGTAGGCATTTATAGCTATAAACTTTACTCTCTGTACTGCTTTTGCCGTATCTCATATGTTTTGATATGTTTCATTAGCATTTGCTTCAGGAATTTTTTCAATTTCCTTCTCAGTCTCTTAATTGTCCCACTGGTCATTTTGGAGTAGAGTGTTTGATTTCCATATGTTTGTGCAGTTTTCAAAATTCCTCATTTTGATTTCTAGTTTTATTCCATGTGGTCAGAGAATATATTCAATATCATTTTAATTGTCTTGAACATTTTCAGATTTGTTTTGTGGCCTAACATACAATCTATTCATGAGAATGACTCATATGCTAAGGAGAATAATGTGTATTCTGCAGGCATTTGATAAAATGTTCTGTAAATATCCATTAGGTCCATTTGGTCTCTATTGCAGACTAAATCTGATGTTTTCTTGTTCATTTTTCTATCTGGATGATATGCCTAGTACTGAAAAGGGGATGTTGAAGGCTTCAGCTACTATTGTATTGTGGTCTCTTTCTCTCTCTTTAACTCTAATACCACTTGTTTTATATATCTGGGTGCTCCAGTGATGGGTGCACATATATTTACAATTATATCCTCTTAATAAATTGATAACTTTATCATTATACAATAACTTTCTTTGCCTCTTTTTATATGTTTTTTGTCTTGAAGTCGATTTTGTCTCATATGGCTATACATTTCTGATCTTTCACGGTTTTAATTTGCAGGGAATATCTATTCTATCACATTATTTTCAGGCTATGTGTGTTTTTAGGTGAAGTGTGTTTGTTGTAGGAAACCGATTGTTGGGTGCTGTTCTTTTCTCCATTCAGCCATTCTATGTCTTTTGATTGAAGAAAATAATCTATTTACATTCAGTGTTATTACTGTCAAATAAAGGCTTACTCCTGCCATTTTTTTTTCTGATTGCTGGTGGTCTTCTTTCTATTCTTCCTTAATGTTTTCTTTTTAGTGAAAGTGATTTTCTCCGGTGATGTTTTAATATCTTGCTTTTTATCTTCTGGATATCCATTACATGTTTTTAAATTTAGCATTTCCATGAGGCTTGCAAATTCTTTCTAGTAACCCATTATTTTAAACTAATGACAACTTAATACCGATTGCATAAGCAAACAATCTAACAAGCAAAAAGAAAACAAATAAAAACTCTATAATTTAACTTTGTCTCCCCGCTTTTTAACTATTTGTTTCTATTTATTCTTGATGAAGTATCTCTTGAAAACTTGTAGTTATTTTTGATTGGTTCATCCTTTCATCTTTCTACTTAAGATATGAGTAGTTTACACACCAGTTACAGTGTTATAATATTCTGTGTTTATCTGTGTTTTTACTATGGCCAGTGAGTTTTGAACTTTCAGATGATTTTTTATTACTCTTTAACGTCCTTTTCTTTCTGCTTCCTTTAGCATTTACTGCAGAACAGTTCTGGATTTGATGAAATCCCTTTGTTTTTGTCTGGGAAAGTCTTTATTTCTCCTTCATGTTCAAAGGATATTTTTGCTGGACGTACTATTCTAGGGTAAGAATTTGTTAGTTAGTTTGCTTTTCCTTCAGCACCTTAAATATGTGCTCTCTCCCGGCCTGTAAGATTTCCAGTGAAAAGTCTTCTGCCAGATGTATTGGAACTCCTTTTTATGTTTTATCTTTCTTTTCTCCTGTTGTTTTCAGGATCCTTTATTTATCCTTGACCTTGGGGAGTTTATTAAATTCCTTGAGGTAGTCTTTTGGTTAAATCTCCTTGATGTTACACAGCCTTCTTGAATGTTGAACTTTCTATAGGTATAGGAAATTCTCTCCTATTTTCCTCTTGAATAAGCTTTCTACCCCTATATTTTTCTCTACCTCCTCTTTAAGGCCAGTAACTCTTAGTTTTCCCTTTTTCAGACTCTAGTTTTTGTATGTATGATTTGTTCTTATTTCTTTTGTCTCTTCTTACTGCATATTTTCAAATGGCTGTTTTCAAGTTCTCTAATTNATCAATTCTTATTTTAAGATACCCTGAGTCTTCATAGTTCAATTGAATTTCTCAACTTCAGAATTTCTGCTTTATTTTTAAAAATTACTCCAATCTCATTTTTAAATTGATCTGAAATGATTCTGAATCTCTTCTTTGTTATCAAAAGTTTGTTTCCTCAAAACAGTTATTTTGATTTCTATGTCTGAAAAGTAACGTATTTCTGTCTCTCCAGGATTGGCACCTGTTACCTTATTTAGCTCATTACGTGCAGTCATGTTTTCCTAGATGGTCTTTCTTTAGGCTTATGCATATTCATCAGTGTCTGGGCATGAAAAAGTTAAGTGTTTATTGTAGTCTTCACATTCTTGGTTTGTTTTTAACTGCCCTTCTTGGGAAGGGTTTCCAGTATTTGAAAGAACTTGGGTGTTGTGATCTAAGTTTTTGGTACTTGCAGCTGTATTTGCATTAGGGGGTTCCCAAAGCTTGGCAATGCTGTGGCTCTTGTAGACTCACAGAGGTATTGCCTTGGTTGTCTTGGATAAGGTCTAGAAGAATTCTCTGGATTACCAGTCTGAGACACTTTTTCCCTTCCCTTACTTTCTCCAAAACAAAAGGAGTCTCTCCCTCATTCTTTGCTGCCTCTAGCTGAGGGAGGGTTGACACAAACACCCCCATGGCTACCGCCACTAAGGTTGTTCTGGGTCAGACCTGAGGCCAGCACAACACTGGGCTTGCCCAAGATCCACTGTGACCAATATTTGGTTTCAGCCTGTGTTCACTAGGTATCTACAGTAAGCTGGTGGTAAAGCCATCCAATCTTATGTCCTTCCCTGCAGGGCAGTGGGTTCCCTCAGACCATGAGGAGATTCAGAGATGCTATTTGGGACCCAGGACCTAGAGTCAGAAACCTTAGAAATCTATGGTTCTCTGTTCTACTGTGGCTAAGCTGCCGCCCAGACCAGAAGACAACTTCCTTCCCACCTTCCTTGCTTTTCCTCAGACAGAGGAGTCTCTCCCTGTGTCTACCACCACCACAGGCCCATGGGTAGTATTGCCAGGGTACCACTAATGTTCACTTAAAGGCCAAGGGTTCTTTATTCAGCTTGTGGTGAATGCAGCCAGGACTGGAATTCATTCTTTACTGCAGTGGGCTCCCCTCTGGCCCAGGATTGGTATAGATATGCTAAGAGCCAAGGCCAGGAATTGAGAGCCCCAAAGCCTGCTTGGTGTTCTTCTCCACTGTGCCCAAGTTGGTACCTAAGTTGCAAGACAATATCTCCTTTATCCTGGCCTCTCCTTTTCTTAAATCCAAAGAAGTTTTCTTCATAGTAACTAAAGCTGTGAATATGCTGGGTCACACCTGAAGCCAGCACATCTCAGAGTCTTACCCAGGGCCCCCCAGTGTGTACTACTTGGTGAGTGCTGCTATTATTCAGGGCCCAAGGGCACTTCAGGCAGCAGGCAGTGTACTCTGACAGGACTGGGTACTTCCCTTCAAGAAAGCAGGTTCCCTTCTGACCCAGAATGTGGCTAGAAATGTGCTCCTCGAGATAGGTACTGCAATGGGAGCCTTTTTACTCTGCCTGGTGTCTTATCTTCCTGCAGCTGGTATCCAAGTTGCAGGAGGAAGTCCTCTTCACTCTTTCCTCTCCTCAAGAGGAAGGAAGGGGTTCTATTTGGAGTTGCAAGTTCTGCTGCCTGATATTGGGAAAGGAGTGATGCCCTTAGCCACCCCAGCAGGTGTCTCAGGAGGTTCCATGCCCCCAAGTCTACTGGCTCTGAGACAAGCCTAGCAGTAGGACTTGCCTACAGTTGTACTCCCTATGGACTTTATTGTCTTTCAACTTTATTTAGGCCTCAGATCACTTTAGCTTGTAGCGGAGAGGCTTGACAAAACTCAAGTTCTGATGGCTGGGATAGTGATTACCCTCTGGCTAGGGCTTGTCCAAATAATCCCTCCACAGGCATCAGCTGAGTTCTGCCTGGTGTGGGCAGCAGTGTTCTGATACAAAGAACCAAAATTGCTGCACCTTTCCTCTATGTGGCTGCTGCTAGGGATGGGGAAGGGGTGGTGTCAGCAATTCAAGACTGTCTTTTCTACCTTCTTTAGTGCTTCTTTCAGGGACATGAAACTACGTACTGTGATCCCTCACCTGATTTTTGGTTAGTATGAAGGCATGAAGATGCTTTTTTTGTATAGATAGTTGTCAAATTTTGTGTTTCTGTGGGGAAGATGGTTGCTGGGGGCTTCTATTTGGGCATCTTGCACTGACTTCTTGGGGGGTTTCTCAAAGAACTGAAAAAGAAACCCAACAATCATTAAACCCAGCAATCCCACTACTGGGTATATAACCAAAGGAAAATAAATTATTCTATTAAAAATACACATGCACTCATGTTTATAATAGTACCATTTCCAATAGCAAGGATGGAATCAACCTAAATGTCCATCAATAGTGGATTAGATACAGAGCATGTGGTACATATATGCCATGAAATATCATGCAACTGATAGAAAGAATGAAATCAAGTCCTTGGCAGAAACATAGATGCAGCTAGAAGTCATTAAAATCCAATACCACATGTTCTCACTCATAAGTGGGAGATAAACACTGGATATATAGAGACATAAAGACGGGAACAACAGACACTGGGAACTATTACAGTGGACAAAGTAGGAGGGAGACAAAGGCTTAAAAAGTATGTTTTGGGTACTATGCTCACTTCCTGGGCGACAAGAGTATTTATACCTTAACCTCAGCATCATACAAGATACCTAGGTGAGAAACTTTCACATATACCCTCTGAATCTAAATTTAAAAAGTTGAAATTATGTTTAGAATCATGGAAAAATAAATAAATAAATATAAAGGATATTCTCTTTTTGAGTTCAAATTGTATCTTTGTATTTTTCTCTTTTCTGCTTTCTCCTTTCCAGATGTTGACAGAGTACAAAACAGCTGAAGCAATTTGATGGCAGTGGGGAAGAAAGGCTTTGTAGCTGGCTTTCCTGCCAACTTTACAGGAGATGTATTGGATCTAAGGTCTGTCACTGATCAAATTGTGATCTATTTCTCTTTTTTCAGTCAGGAACAAAAAGTCCACCATATGGATTTCTACAACAGGGTCATTACTACATTGACCCTTACCAAGGTTTCCTGCTGACACTCAGCTAACTTCTCAGCATTCTTTAGGAGCATTCAATAACTTATTGATCCTTTCCTTACCCCACTGTTTTAATCTAACCATATCATATTGCTGATTTTTCTCTGATAGAATTTTCTTTAGTGATTCAAATAGAAAGTTAGACAAAGGAATCCAATCAACCTATTTATCAATGTTTAGCCCAGATATCTCAATTATCTTAGGATACTGAGATACATACTGCTCCTTATTTGTTCATCCAAATTATTTGACTCTTCCATCCCACAACTATCTGCTTGGAAGAAAGGTAAGGTTTTCATTTCAGAAAATCATATAATATTATCAAAAATTATCCCCAGTACAATTTAAAGTAAGTTATATCAATATTAATAGACTATTCAAATAAGCATAAAGATAAGTGTACACCAGACCAGGTAGTAACATGGAAACAAATCTGCATGATGACATATTTGCAAATTTTAAGAATAATGTTTATCTGACCCAATTAAGACTGTAACTTTGAAATTTTAAAAGCAAATAGCTACAGTTTGTGTTTAAAGACATTTTAATTACGGGAATGAATTACAGAAATAAAGTATTATACTATTCATACTTTTCAACAATCTAAACAAAGCACATAGTCCTTTTTATAAATTGCTATTGATAATTAGAAAGTAAACACCCTGTATCTTAAAAATAAATAAAACAAAATGAGACAAATCGTGATACATTTTGGCACCTAAAATGCTACTGACGTTTATTTATTTTTGAGGGGGGATTCAGTTTTATTACCCATATTTCTATATGCTTTATTTCATTATAAATCTATATAATAGTTTTTGAAGTGAAATTAACATAACATAAAATTAACCATTTTAAATTGTACAGTTCAGTGGAATTTAACAAGGTTGTGAAACAACCACCTCTATCACATTCCAAAATGTTTTTATCACCTCAAAAGAAAACCTCATAGTTGTTAAGCAGTTGCTCCCCAGTTCTACCTCACCTAGCTGTTGTCAACAGCCAATCTTCCATTGGTTTCTCTGGATTTATCTCTTGAATATTCCATATACAAGAATCATTTGAATTTTTGATCTGGCTTAAGCATAAGGTTTTCAAGGCTTATCTACTTAGCATTTCAAAGTTTATCACTTAGCATTAGGTTTTCGAGGTTTATCTACATTGTAGCAAAGATCGATACTCCCTTCATTTTATGACTGAATAGTGTTCCATTGTATGGATATACTACATTTTATTTATCCATCATTATTTGATAGACTTTTAAGTTATTTCCATCCTTTTTTTTTTTTTTTGGCTACTGTAAATAGGACTACTGTGAACATTCATGTAGAAGCATTTCTTCAAATATCTGTTTTCATTTCATTAGAGTATATAGCTAGCAGTAGAACTGTTTGGGCCACATGGTAATAAAATTAAACTTTTTAAGGAGCCAAAATGCTGTTTCCTATTATAGCAGCACCATTTAACATTCCTTCCAACAACATAGGAAAGTTTCACTTTCTAGACAACCTTGTCATCACTTGTTATTTTCTTCATGATTATTATTATACTTAACCTAATAGGTGTGAAGTGGCATTTTAGTGTGATACAGATTCCCATATTTTTATAATCAATCATATTAAGCATCTCTTGATGTGCATATATTTTCCTTGAAGAACTTCCTATTCAAGTACCATGCCCATTTTTATATTTGGGTTGTTTGCCTTTTTGTTGTTGAGTTGTAAGGATTCTTTTTATTTTCTGGATATTAAAATTATCAGATATATAACTTGCAAATATTTTCTCTAATATTTATTTATTTAACCTAAGAATTAATATTTGGATGTATCTAACACTCCTCTGAGGATAAAAGCCATCATTATCCAACCAGGCCCCAGTATAAATGAGCTTTAAGTTCTCAAATGTAATGAAGTACATTAGAAAAATGGGGGAAGCCTCTAAAACCATACGTATTAAATGATACTTGACTTAAGGCACAATCATTAAAAATAACAAAAGATAATCATTTTTGAAAATATTTCTGATCAAATAAAATCTTTTTGTAATTCAAGCCGAGATTAGTTGTTTTATTTGAATTATCAATTGCAGGCAATACAAGTGAAATCCAAAATGTATATAACATATAGATAACTGGCAATCACCTTGAATTTTTAAAGTCAGATAACTATTATTTTTTTATTTGGTGGCATTATTACTTAATTGTTCTGAGATGTATGCCCTTAAACCAAACTTATTTTATTTAATGGAATAAAATTGTATCTTTTCCTTTTTGCTTTTGTTCAACACTTAATGTTTAAAGAATATTCTAAGCTACTTGTGTAACCCATCTTCCAGTTCATTTGTTAAAATTAATTTTACAAAGATATGCTCTACTCTGTACTCAGAGGCAGCTACAATGAACATTTGCCTTATATAATCTTAAAAAGAAAGAGCTTCAAGCATATTGTTAATGGGATAACATTCCTATTATCACAGATGAGCAATACCAAATTAAAGAAGTCTTTCATTACAGAATAAGAAAAAAAAAAACACACACACACAAACAAAGCACATTCCCTTGCAGATTTTTTTAGATAAAGAATATGCCAGTCTTCAAATGTGTAGATTTTTTTACAAAAACAAAACTCCATCTCTAAAAAAAAAATAAAAAAGAAAAAAACTTCATAACCAAAAAAAAAAAAAAAAACGCCTAAAAGGCTATGAAATTTATTTTTTCTACAAGTGAAGCAGTGTGGTAGACAGAATTTATTTCATTTGAAATAAATGCAGATTAAAGAAGATATGTTGTAACTCAAAACATAAAATTATTATGTGTTAGCTTGCCTTATTAAAACACATTGCTATAAATTAAAAATCTCCTTTGTGTTCCAAATTCATTCAATAAATACTTAATGTCTGCTGAAATTATTAAGTATTCTCCTCCTAAATATTTTAAATCATTAACCAATACCTGTCTGGTGATTTGAGTAGACACTGATGATACTATATGTTATGGTGGAATATATAGGGTATGCCTAGTTGTAACCACTATTGATTTTTTGAACCTGGGAAGTGCTGCAAAATACACATTTACCAGTCCTACTTGCAATCCCAAACCTGGGGCAATGATGTGTTAGAAAATAGTTTAAATTAGAAAAAAGCAAAGGAAAAAAAATGTGTCTTGGATGGCATGTCATCAGGCAGTCCTAGATAGGATATAAAAATAAATACAAAATGAAAATAGATGTTGATTATTTTGTTTATTTATTTACAAATTCATGTGTTTTAGAAATACTCCTATGTGGTAACTTATTCAATAATCTTAGTTCCCATAAGTGAGTGGAAAGGTGGGGGTTTGTAGTTTGCAAGTCAATTTGTTGATATTTTTCAGCTCTTCAAAAGTGGCTGATCCTTGTAGATACAGCTTTCCCAATAGACTTCTCAGGTAAAGGGTATTATTTTTAGATACACTTTATGTGTTAGGCTTAGATGATTATTTCAGTGACCTCATTACTACACAGTGACATTTCCAGATAATCTTCTGCTCTCTTTTTCCAATAACTTTGTTCAAGTGAGATTCTTAAATGATTTCTATTATCTTCTACTCTTTCATGGTATCAATCATTGATATTCCTTCATTAATTGAGGACATTAGAATATGATTCCATTTCTATTTCTCTGTTCCTATTTCTGTTAACTTTTGCTGATTTTTCTCTAGTTTCTGTTTTCTCCATCTATAATAAGGGATTGCAGATGACAATTTTTGGCTTTCAATTTATGTTGAAGATTGAGGCATTTGGGACCTTGTTGACTGGTGTGCTATGTGGTGGTCTGGTCAGAAATGATATTCCCCTTTTTTTATAAAGAGATACTAATATTTCATACCTTTTCATTGGGGCCTTTCTGTTTTAGGCTAACAATCCCTCGTTTGTTTGGGCTTCGTTTACTTAGCTGCCAATATAGTAGCAATAAAGTAGAGAAAAGAAATCAGAAGTCCCAACTTTCAACATGCAATTTTTATTTAATCTTTTAAGTGTCACATCTAACCTGGGCTCTCTGAGCCTTCTTATTCAAGAAATTATCTAGATTTATCTTTCTGGAACCTGCTCCAAGTTTATTTACAGAGGATGGGAAGCTTTAAGTATGTGTTTTCACAGGTTGTAACAGAGAAATCAGCATTATAATTATTTCACATTTAGATTTTTTTTTTTTTTTTTTTTTT
>NW_016107797.1:1022286-1027817 GCF_001604975.1 Cebus imitator
CCTCCCAGGTTTAAGCTATTCTCCTGCCTTAGTCCACCAAGTAGCTTGGACTATAGGCACATATCACCATGCTTGGCTAATTTTTCTATTTTTTGTAGAGACGGAGTTTCTCTATGTTGGCCAGGCTGGCCTGGAACTCCTGACCTCAGGTGATCATACCGCCTCGGCCTCCTAAAGTGCTGGGATTACAGTCATGAGCCACCGCACCCAGCCACATTTAGATTTTTATTGAAATATCTATTTTAAGCTCATGGGTCATCACCATTTTCTATTATAATTGGTGACTTCAGCCTCTTCTGGGGTCTATGGAGTGAGTTTACACACTTTTTACATCAGTGTAGAATTGGTGTTTTGCCTCCTCTTCTCTTCCAATCAGTAACTATTTCTTGGCTTTTCTTCTCTGAAATGCTTTCTGTTGCCATTACCCATGCCCCCTTTTGTTCATGTATGTTGACAGAAATTTTATTCATTCATTATATATTAAGTACACACTGGGAAATGAGAATGATATTTGTGAGCAGTCTGATATATTTGAGAATCTACTATGATTGGTTTGCCAGTCATTCAATAAATATTTTATTTGAGAAAATATAATTGCTTTATACTTTCCAGTATATATGTTTACCAATTGAAAAGTCTAATTATGAACAATTAATGAAAATATTGATATATTTATAGTACCATCATTAATGGACATTTTACCTTGTTAGTAATTCTTATAATACTTAATATACAATTTAATTATATGTAAATTTTCAGCCTTTCTGCTATTGGTTGAGAAGTTTTCTAAAAATCAAGATGCATTTATTTTAACATCACTTTTCTGCTTCAAAAACAAAAGTTTTCTATGGAGTCAGAGATATTTTAATCCTGTAAAATGTGATAAAGTTTATTTCTTCACCAGTTATTTTATATTCACACTTTTGTTGACAGTAGGAATAATAGTTTCAAATCATTTAAAAGCACATTACAAATACAAAGTGACATTTTAACCCCATGAGGAGAAAAAAAAAAAGGCACTTTCGCTTTGGATTACATTATTGAATAAATATTATTCAATTTATCACTGATATAGTTAATATAACTGGTAACTTAAAATATCACTGGTTAAGGATTCATTTGTTACTCTAAAGCATGACTTAGCTCTTATACTTTAAGATATCCTCTATCAAATGAAGCATTAAGCCATATACCCGTCAATTCCAGATTCTAAAGATGCCACTTGTACTGAAAAGAAAATAAAACTTTATTATCCTGATCATCATTGTGTCATTTAATAAAATAAGCACCATCTGAAACCCAAGGCTACTTGCATATTTTACAAAGGATTATATAAAGTACATTTTATTTATTCAAACAATCCCTATGTTATTCTCTTATAACACATTTCTCATTAAAATAATTTAAATGTACAGTGTACTACATAAAATATATTAAGATAATCTCATGTTAAATACTTATAAAACAAGAAAGTAAAATGTTCTAAATATATGTTCTTAAGGGTTATATCTCTGTGTTTTTGTTCTCAGGTTCCCTGGACATTTAGCTATAGGATCTATAATTTTATAGCCAGAAGTCAACCTTGGCAATGAATCAGGTTTAAAATCCAGCAATCTTGAAAACAATTCCAAATGACAGCTTCATCAGAAAGAAAAGATTGAGATATGGTTTTGCTCCAGCCATTGGGAACAAGAGAAATGGAAGTTCTTTAGCCCAGAAGAGAGATAAAGCAACATATTTGCCATGGATTCTGTTAGTTTCCCTTAGGAAAGAATACCTACTTTAAGCTACCCTTTCTGGTAAGTTTTTATGGGTAGAAGTACAAATAGACTATGCCCAAGAAAGGCCTGTGTAAAGTGCCAGAAATTGAACTTATGTTACACTTAGGGCACTCTCATTCCTCACTTAGTGCACTTCAAGTAAAAAACTGACAGGTGAGAGCACGTCTTTGTTAGGATATAAAAATCCAATGTAATGACAAAAAAAGAAACTCACACTATTTTCCTTACTTCAAGGCAGAAATTTCTGAACACGAAAAAACAAAATTCTAGCTAAGACCTCGATTCTTAACTATTCCCAGAGACTCTAAAATGTGAGATAAATTTATTCTTTGCAGTGTCTAGCGTAATGATTCAAAGAGTTTCTAATAAAAGTTTAGGGAATGTAAAGTACATATCCATAATTATTAATAATCTCCCAGATGTTAGTATAGATACTGATTTAATTTTTAATAATTTCAGGAAATTTAACAAAATAATTGATATTCACTGAAAAAAATAACTAGGCCAACTTTCCTCTTAGGTTATAATTACAAAAGACAACCAGAGATCATATATATTTGGGGGAATTTGTTCCATAGATTTCATGAGCAGTGTGTGGGAGCAGGCAGGAAAAATACTTAGCTGTGGGTACAGGGAAGGAGGAGAGGCTAGAGAGGACAGAGTTAGATACAGATACAGATATATAGATATACATATATCAATATATGTTAGTCAAATAAAATATATTGAAAAGATAAATTACTTTCTTGTATATTATTTAGCCTTCTGCAGTGTGGTATTCAGTAATTAGATAATAAAACTAACTCTATGTATGTATACACATGTACTTTTCCCAATTTCACAGATTATATTTAAGGTTAGATAAACATATGAATGAGAAATTACTCTAATTTTCTGGTAATATACAACTATGCAAATAAAAAAGGTGGCAGTTTTATATCCAGATAGTTTACTTATGAATGCATTATCTTTATTCAATTCCTGTACATTTTTTTCTACATCTTTCTGTATATTTATTCAAGCCTCTGGAGGGCCCAGCCCCAGGCAAAAGGAAGTCAGGTTTTTCTATTCTTCATTAAGCTCCCTATTTCTCAACATTATTTCCTAAATTTGGCTCAGTCTTGGTCAGGTCTCTTACACTTAGTGAGGAACTGCCTGCTTTCTCCATCTCTGAGGGAAAGGGGCATTTCTATCATTGTTGGGGAAAACAATTCACAACACTTGAAGGCAAAATCCCTGGGAAAAGGCCAGAGTGACTTTCGAAAGACCAGTATAAGTTTATTTTGCTCCTTTTTCAAACTGTAGGAAAATTAAGATGCGATTTGAATTGGAAAAATAAATTTAGGTCATATGACATCATTTAGAATATGACATAATGATAAAACATTTTTGATGATCCTGGACATTTTAATGTTCAACACTTAGAAGCTGTGAATACATTGTTCCTTTCTATTGTATTGGTTTACTCAGTGATGGGGAAAAGAAAAGGGAACAAAGAAAATAGCCTTACTTACTGTAGGGCAGCACTTTCTGCCCTCAGAATTGCCATCAATGACACTAATTTTCCTAAAGGAGTACTTTTGTACACTAGTAATTTTTCTATACCAGTACTTACTGTGTGTAGAGAAAATACATTATAGAATTTGCAGAAGGCTGTAATTCTACATTATAAAATGTTCTCACTCATTAGTGAGAGTTGAACAATGAGAACACATGGTGGGCGGCAGGGAACATCATACACTGGGGCCTTTCGGGGGGTGGGGGGTGGGGGCAGGAATATCATTGGGAGAAATACCTAATATAGACCACAGGTTGATAGATGCAGCAAACCACCATGGCAAGTGTATACCTACATAACAAACCCACACATTCTGCACTTGCATCCCAGAACTCAAAATATAATAAAAAAAAAGTTAACAAAATTCTCCCATAGGTTTATTCTGATTATTTGGAGGTAACATCAAGCATGTGGGGAGTAGGATGGATTTAACAGCTTCTGTACCACATGACTGTAGTAGCTACCATGGGTTCACTGTGATTTCTATTCTGATCTGCGATCCTGTACATGCTGTCTGCAATCCAAGGAAAAGTGAATCCATTTCAGTTCTTCCTAAAGCCTGAAATGTCAGCTGGTGAAAAAATTATTTCAAATTTAAATTAGTATCAAGTGTTTTTTATTTTCTTAATATCACAGTGCTGGCCCAAGGCACGTGCTTCTAATATCCTTTGCAAATAAAACATTTATACAAAAGGTTATGTATATTATTGCTATAAAATTTTATATTGTATAGAATATATTGCAAGCAGCAAGTACACAAATATCTAAGACTAATTTTTTGTATCAAATTTAGTTTGAGTTGTATTTGTTATAATTTTAAGTAAAAAAATTGAGGAAGAAAAAATATTGTTGAGTGTCTAACATGTACCTGACACTTGACATACAAGAACTTATATAATCTTCACAACATAATATTGAGGTAATATTATTTTTTATTTTGCATATCAAAAATAGAGGCTCATAGATATCAAGCAATAAATCTGCACAGAGATTACATGGGGATCTTGGAATTCACAACAGTACCACTCTGTTATAACCACCATGTTGAACCGATTTAGTTACACCATTTTCCTTGCACAACAGTGTTATTAAAACTCTTTTCTCTCAAGTGTCTGGGAATATTCTTGCAGAAGTTGGGAAACATTTGTCTTGGTTGAAATTAAAATTCAATATGCTAGTTGTGAATTACTATGTTAGTCTAGATATTGCCATATTGATACTAAGACAGCAACTTGAATGGGATCTTATTCAAGTGATTTAGGGTTTGCTGAGAGTACCCTTAAAATCTCAATGCACTTTTACATGATTGCCAATCTGAGGACTGGTCATGAAAACACACATTTTATATACTGCTACTGTCACTTTTTCTTTTGCCCTTCTCCTTGAATATGTGTTCTTGTGTCTTCTGGGGGCTCATCTCTATGTATTTTCCTCATCTAACACACTTTAACCCAATATCTGTGCTAAAGATGTATATGATTTACTAATATGAAGAATTTTTAAGCCTTTCATAGAGTGACTTCTCTGTCCTTCAGCTGGGTTTAGAGCGTATTTATTTCATATCACAGATATGATACAATCTTTGCATTGACCTAGGGTAAGGCTTTTTAGAAAATGTCGCTACCTAGTAATAAATTCAGCTTTAACATACCAGCCTTATGTAAGACATGCTCACCTAAGGACTGTGTTGTTTCTTCCATTTTATTCAGTGAGCTAAATTATTTCAATCAGTTATTTTCTTTTACCTCTGTTTGTTGATATGTGTGCCACTAAGAGTATTATCAGGGGAGATGGCAGATTCCACAGGACAGCAAAAGAAAGTTTAACAAAAGGACTATTTATCAAGTGGTGAAGAGAATTTATCAACTGATAAGGGAATGGGGAAACAGGAAGGAACTAGCACCAGTGAGGTGGAGAGCTGTTGCTAACCCTAGGCTGAAGGGGCAATGGGAAGCAATAGTGTTATCAAATCCTTGGAAAAATTCTAACTGTAACTGCCCCAATGGGTTCTTGCCCACTGCTCAGATAGCATTAATTTATCAAGACAAGGGAATTGCAATAGAGAAAGGGTTTAATATATGCAGAACACACTAAATGGGAGATCAAACTTCAATTTTTACTCAAATCTGCCTCCCTGAAAATGTGAAGGCTAAGGTGCTTTTCTTTTTTTTTTTTTTTTTTTTTTTTTTTTT
>NW_016107797.1:1027833-1035079 GCF_001604975.1 Cebus imitator
AAACTTTATTCATCTTTTTTTTTTTTTTTTTTTTTTTTTTTTTTTTTTTTTTTTTCATCTTTTAAGTTCCTGTGCAGGTCTGTTACACAAGTAGGGGTAACACCAGCAGGGGTACATATACAGGTTTGTTGCATAGGTAAACTTGTGTCATGAGAATTTATTGTACAGATTATTTCATCACCCAGATGTTAAGCCTACTACCTATTCATTATTTTCCTGATCCTCACCCGCCCCTTCCACCCTCCACCCTCCAATAGGCTCCAGTGTGTGTTATTCCCCTCTATGTGTCCATGTGCTCTCATCATTTAGTTTCTACTCATAAGTAAGAACATGTGGTATTTGTTTCTCTGTTCCTGTGTTAGTTTGCTAAGGATAATGGCCTCCAGCCCCACCCAGGTCCCAAGGACATGATCTCATTCCTTTTTACAGCTGCATAGTACTCCATGGTGTGTGTGTGTGTGTGTGTGTGTGTGTGTATATATATATATATATATATATATATATATATATATATATCGCATTTTCTTTATCCGGTCTATCACTGATTGGGATTTAGGTTGATTCCATGTCTTTTCTATTGCGAATAGCCCTGCAGTGAACATACACATGCATATGTCTTTATAATAGAATGACTTCTATTGCTTTGGATATATACCCAGTAATGGGATTGCTGAGTTGAACAGTATTTCTGTCTTTAGGTCACTGAAGAATTGCCACACTGTCTTCCAGAATGGTTGGACTAATTTAGGCTAGGGTTTGAAAGATACGCTTTGGCAGGCAGGGGCTAGGGAATGGATAATGCTGATCAGTAGCGTTGGGGATGAAATCACTGGGAGTTGAAGCTGTTCTCTTGTGCTGAGTCAATTCCTGCATGGGGACCACAAGATCAGATGAGCCAGTTTACTGGTCCAGGTGGTGCCAGGTAACTTTTTGCATGCAGGTTCTGAAAAAGACGTCAATAAGCAAACTCAGCTATTACAATGGTAATGTTATTCATAGGAGCAATGGGTGAAGTTAGGAATCTTGTGGACTCTGGTTGAATGACTCCTGAGCCATAATTTCTAATCTTGTGACTAATTTTTTAGTTTTACAAAGGAGGTCTTGTCCCCAAGCAAGGAGGGGATTTGTTTCTGGGAGAGGCACTTATGATCTTTGTTTTAAAGTTAAACTATAAACTAAGTTCCTCCCAAAGTTAGTTCAGTCTACACTTAGAAATGACCAAGGGATGTTTGGAGATTGAAGGCAAGATGGAGTTTGTTATTTTAAATCTCTCACTGTAGTTATTTCCTCACTGTTACTCTTTTTGCAAAGGTGGCGTCATAATTACGGAGGAGGAGTAACCCAAAAGGAGCTTTGGCAATAAAGGCTTGGAAGTCAACTTGAGAGACATATTCAAGTTCTCTGACATTTGAAAAACTATTGCTTTCCATTGGTTGAAGAAAGGTTGGAATCTGAGGGTAAAGAAACCCAGAGCATGTTTTCTGTAAATGTTGTCTCCTGTGACATAGATTAAGACAGCAAAAATGAGAATGTGTTTGGGGAGAAGAGGATATAAGTATCTAATAACCAACAAATGTTCAAATGTGAACCTCTAGCACAGACCCTTCTCTAAATTCCAGGCTTCTGTATTTTACAGTTTACTTGATGGCTCTACTCAGGTAAGAAATAAGGGTGTATGAAATTCCGAAATGATCCCCAAGATTTCCCGTCCCCAGTGTATATACCATAGATAATTCTCTCCCCATGACTGTGTAGGTGCTTGCCAGCATAATAGAATGATATCTCCCTTGATTAGGTCATATCATGTTATCAAGGTGCTAGGATAGTCACTTCACGATTATGTTACTTTATAGAGAATTCCTTGGTAGTTGACTAGAGGGAATCTCCAGCTGGCTTTGAACAAAGAGCTGTTATGTTTTAGAGAGGAATACCTGCATGGAACAACAGCATGTGTCCTACAGGAGCTGAGAACAATCTCTGATTAATAGCCAGCAAGAAAGCATGAACTCATTTCTATAACTTCAAGGAATAGAATCCTGCCGACAACCTGGATAAACTTTTAAAAAGACACTGAGCTCCAGATGAGACCTCAATGTGGTTGACTCCTTGATTTCTGCCCTGTGAGACCCTGAGCAGAGATTCCTACTAAGTCAAGCCCAGACTTCTGACTTGCCCAAACTGTGAGGTAATGAAATATTTGTGTTCTGAGTTTTCAATAATTTTTTACAGAGCAATAAAAATGTAATCCTATTTTAAACATTAAAATTAAACTCTTGACTCCTCTTACCCCTCAATCTACTCTACCTTCAATTTTCCTAAGGAAATGGTAGCTGCATATTTCAGCATGATCAGATCTCAGATTTCAAAAACTTTATTCATCTTTTTTTTTTTTTTTTTTTTTGAGATGGAGTCTTGCTCTTTCGCTCAGGCTGGAGTGCAGTGGCACAATGTTGGCTCACTGAAACCCCCACCTCCCAGGTTCAAGCAATTCTCCTCCCTCAGCCTCCCGAGTAGCTGCAATTATAGGCATGCACCACCACACCCAGCTAATTTTTGTATTTTTAGTAGAGAAGGGGTTTCACCATGTTGGTCAGGATGGTCTCCATCTCTTGACCTCTTGATCCACCCACCTCAGCCTCCCAAAGTGCGGAGATTACAAGCATAAGCCACCCCGCCCAGCCCCTTTAT
This sequence comes from Cebus imitator, assembly GCF_001604975.1. Taxonomy (NCBI): domain Eukaryota; kingdom Metazoa; phylum Chordata; class Mammalia; order Primates; family Cebidae; genus Cebus; species Cebus imitator. Next base: position 1,030,522 of record NW_016107797.1, read on the forward strand.
AGATCTTTAATTTACTCCATATTTTCTATCTTAAACAAAGGTCACCTGTAAATTCCGTTGGCTTTATCTTCAGTGTTTGTCCAGAATTTCAACATTTCTTACCTCTTTGACCCCTGAGTTAATACTTCTATTACTCTTTCTTTGAATTATTTTAATAACTTCCTTGCTGCTTTGACTGCTTTCATATCTGCCCCCTTTGATTTATTCTCTACAGAGTAGTCCGAATATTACTTCTAAAATGTAAACTTAAAAACACTGGAGGCCTTACAGTGGCTTCCACTGTCTTTCAGGAAAAAAGAAATATTTTAAATGGTCTGTAGATATCAGAACAATTCAGAATCGGATTCCTGGACCAAGACTGGTTCAAAAACTGTTCTTTCTTGTCCATGCAATTTTCATAAACAAAATATGGTTGCTATAGATCTTTTCTTCTCTATGTTTGTTCTGCTGATATTTATAAAAATTTGATTTTGTATGTTGACATATTTAAATGTTGTGTTTCCATTTTGTAATTCTTCTGTGTTTGTTTTTAATTTGTGTTTGTAATAAGTCCTTTTAATTGTATTTTACAAGTTTATGTTTAAGAAAAAAATGTATAATGAGAAACTTACCCTGTGTTTCACTACAGTGTGAGAACGTCTCAAATTTTGTTTCCTACTGCTGTGTGTTTTGCTTACTCTGTTCCAGGCTCACTTGCTCCTGGCTGGTCCTCCCTCATCTCAAGTCTATCACTTGGAATGCCTTTGTCCCAGATCTTCTCAAGGCTTACCCTTTACCTTTAGTCCAGATGATACTCTAATCTCACCTTGCCAAAGAACTTTTTAATTATTGCTTCTTTTCATTATTACTCTTTGCATTATTATTATTTTTAAAAAAATAGCAATTCCTTCCCATTGGCAATCCCTATTTCCTTTATCTAACTATATCTTTTCCAAGGGACTGTAAGATATATTTATAGATATTATGTGTTTGAATGTGTGTGTGTGTGTGTGTGTATATATATATATACATATATATGTGTGCATGTGAATATCCCCTTGATACTATAATTACCACAAACATAGTGACTTAAAATAATAGTTATTTTAATGTGTTAATATGCTAGTATATTACACCTTGGTCATGGACATTTTTGGTGGGCCTTTGCATTGTATATTATAATATGTACGTATAAATAAGATTATTAATTGTATTATTTTTCACCTAAAATATGAGTTTATTATACCTGGAAAATTGTATAATAAGTGTATGTGACATTTTCTGGCAGGTTTTGCTAATGCATCAAATTAAAGCAACCCGTATAAATGATCAGAGATTTGATGAAAATTATTTTACCTAGTCACCTTTATGTATGTGTGTATATGCATGTATATATTCCAAGTAAAACTAATTACAAAAGCTTAAATGTAACTAAGCTCAAACACACACAATTTCTCTTGAGTTATCACTGTATATTAATTCTAAACATTTAATTTTACATACCTGTTTCATAATAAGTAAGAAGTCAGTTAATAAGATAATGTAATATATTCTCAGCTGTCTCATTATATTCAGAGAATTAATTGGCTTCTAATTTTAAACCAATTATGTAAAAATGGTTTTTATCTATGCTTACTAATCAATCTTAACTTTTATGATTATGTTAAAAATGAATGGCCACACAATAATTTCAAAGGCATAATATAAGGTGTTGGCATAGGTGTTGGCAAGCTTGCCTTTCTTTTCTTGCACTACTGGTAATTTAATCTCAAGAAGAATAAGCATTTATATCTTTACCAGATAACTTGGTAGGTTATACTAGTCAAAGCAATTAATATTGTCTTCTCTTTACATAGTTACCCAAGTTATCACTATGTAGTTACACAAAAAAGGGAAGAATTTTTACTTAGCACCAACATATTCAAAATGTATTTTTCTCTTTCTCTTGAAATCCCATCATTTAAGCCTCTTCTTTAGGTATTAAAACATTATTGCTGTTGATAATCATTTGGAATTCCAATAAAATGCACATGGTACTCTGCAAGTAATCTCTGAACAAATAATACCTGAAGCTTAATACATGGAATCTTTCAGCATAGATTTCAGATATAGCCTCTGTACAGAGGAAAGGAGAAAGTTCACTCACTTGTTCGAAAAGGGCAGACACTGTTGACACTGAGGAACAGCCATGAATCAAAGCAGACAAACACTTTGTTTTTATGAAGCTTAGGCGTAAGTGAGGACATATACCATAAACAGGAAATAGGCCATCTACCAGGTGGGAGAACTGCACTGAAGACAAACAAATGAAGGCAAAGGAATAGAAGGTGGTGATGAGAGGAGAGTGCCCTATTCTGTAAAAAGAGAAGATGAGATGCAAGCAGAGGTCAAAAAGAAGAGATTCATAGGTCTGGGCAAACAGCTTCTCAGGCAAAAGAAAATAAAAGGGTGGTAGAAGGGTAATAAAGATAATTTTCCACACGTATGTGTTGCTCCCTGGAAAAGTATTTCTCTGCCATAAATAAGGACAGGGAGCTTTGTGGAGATACTTAATAAGAATGCCAGGATGAATTTTACAGAGGTATGTGCCTCATAGCAAGTTGAAATGGGAATGACCATTTTGGGCAAAAATCAGCCTCCACTGAGGACCCACTAAGACTAATCTGAGGAAATCCAAAGAACTAGGGAATATTTTCAGGATAGTTTCCTAAGAGAACAGATGGGAATACAAAAGCTACATTAGTATAGGCTCAAACAGATTTTGGGTCCCCTAAAATGACCCTAGCCCTACCTCTCAGGAATGCAATCCTGTCCCCAATTCTGGACAGGATTCTTGCTGACATATATTCCTTTAAAATGCTACTTAAAACAGTTATTTTCTCCTTATGCATAGTCATAAAATCTGATTATTCATACCCAATCTTTATCTTAGCAAGGCAAGTTTGTTCAATCAGACTCATTCTCCTGAGGTAGGTCATGCTACTCAGGACAAAGCTCTCTCAAACGTAATATATATTTCACACTTAAATATTCTTAATTCCTCTAGATGTCCATTTGCCTTTTCTTTTTTTCCTGAAGGAAAGACATAAAAATATCCAATAGAAAAATCCCCATTTTGATGACTGACACATCTTTCTTCCTGTCCCCCGCCTTTCACATAAAACTCTTAGAGTTATATTGACTGTAACAGAATTAAATTTATCTTCAAACTACGCTTCAATGTGCTCAATAACTTGGCTGAAACCCAACAAATGTGTATTAACATGTCTCTAATACATCATTAAATACACTTTGGTGAGTATATACTCTAAATCATGTATCATACAACAGTAGTTCTGAAAATTTTATTCTACTTGGTTCTGAACATTAAAAGTCAAATAGAATCTTCTGCTTGCCTGCTTTTGGGGTTGAAGGAAAAATGCATAGACATTTAACATCTAGTGTAACATGCGGCTTTCAGTGTTACTTTAACTTGGACTTGAGTGCACACTCGGTGTTGGTCATGGGATTCTGGACTTTAAGTCATCCTGGTATCTTGGACATCAATATTATTATTGAATGACAACTCTGAGGGCACTTGAGAAAGAGGTGAAGGTATTTTATGTGTGGGAAAGAGAGAGATGTGACTAAATGTGACGAATGGAGAAGGCACTAGAAAACAATAGTATTGACTCCAAGTCTTCAATTCTCATTTATCTGTATTCTTTGCCACACGAGTTTGTGATTTCTCTCATTAGGATAAGAGAGTACTTTCCCATCTTTGACTTTAGTGATAGTCATATGACTTTATTAGGCAGTTGTGTAATCAGTGAACTTTGACCGAAACAAAGACTCTGAAATAAGATGAACTCAAGAACATTCAGTATAAATTGTACTCAAGAGTTTTTTCTTCTCACCCAGCCAGCCATATAATGTTAATATCAAATATATATACATGTACTTAGCATATGTAACATATGTTTACATAATATGTCAACATGAACTTTGGGTAGAGATGATGTCTACATGCATGATTGGACTTATCATCTTGAGCTTTTTTACATCACATGAGAAGGACAGAGAGCTACCCTTACCAGCCTGTTTGTCCAAGAAACTTGAGAGACATGTGGAGACCTGGACTCAAGCTGCAGGTTAGATTGACCACAGATAACCCCAGCCAGAATGAGCCAACTGTACAGACTGCAAATCCATGAATAAGAGCAAACTTTTCCTCTTTTTATTAACCCACGGTGTTTTGAGATGATTAATTAAGCCCTATTATTGAGATAATAAACTGATACAAACATACAGAAAGAATTCAAAACAGCCAAAATCCAGCAAATGCTTCTTTCTTTTCACTATACTAGATTATTTGCTTATGCAAAGTTACCTAATTGCAAAATAACGATGTAAATGGGAAGGCGAAACACTCTCTAAGAATTATAGCATTGAGTGAGCCCAAATTGGATTGTTAGCTGCTTTGTAAACTACATTTATCTTTACCCTTGAATAACTGGAAGTTTTAAAATGTATAAAGTATTTTATACATTTATAAATTTAAAATGTATAAAGTGATTTTTATATAAATAGTATCACATGG
>NW_016107797.1:1035701-1042404 GCF_001604975.1 Cebus imitator
ATTAAGCCATGTGGTTAGTTTGCTAAACATGTACTGTGTCATTGAAATAAGGCACACATTTTTCCTTGAGCTCCTTACTGGTCAGAATGAAGATAGCATTATAGAATGTTACATGGTTGACCAAAAGATTCATAATATCTATCCATTTGATTGGAATAAACATGGCTTTGTGAGTATTAAAGAGTGATGAGGGAGTCTCTTCTTCGTCTTCATAAATAGTTCATACTGCTCCCACCTGTCGCCAAATTATTCTCACTACAAATATAACAATGATTTCTATGCCCAAATGCTATAATAACACTGAGTACAAATTCAAGGAATAATGCAAAAGCAATAGTCATATGTTTAATTTTTCAAAAACAGAGGACTTAGATATGAGAAATATTCATTTATGGATACATCAAATTACAAAATTCAGTTAAGATGGACTGTGCAGACTTCAGGACACCATCCATGAATAGCATTTTTCATGATTTTAATTTTATTGAATATTTACATGCAAAAATTAAATTGATGTTAAATGCTTTGTGCAAATCTTAGTAAAAAAATACATATTGCTGATGTATTCATTAGGCATATATTTATAAAATATTATATTAAAGCTTTTAAAAACAAATACTTGTCTTTTAATGTGTTGCCCTTGTGACACTAATGTATAAGTGCATGTTTAGTTGCTTTTAGTGTATTCTAGCTCATAGAACAATTTATCATATACTTGACAGCTTTGAAACAACAGAAATTCATTTTTTATAGTTCTGGGGGCTGTGAAGTCCAGGATCAAGGTACAGGCAGATTCAATGTCTGATGAAAACCTGTTTCTTGGCTCACAGATGGTGTGTTCTCATTGCGTCTATCACTTGGATGTTTTGGATTTCAACATATAAAATTTGGGGAAAGGAATATTCAGACCATAGCAGTTACTATAGTAGTAAACTTCAAATTAATATTTTATGCACAACTTAAGTACACTGGACACTTATCACAAACATTCATATTTATAATGTATGCATTTCATGTGATAAATACTTTTCTTCCACACACACACACACACACACACACACACAAAGTTTTTTCTTTAATCTTTCACAAGTATTTACTTTGTATTGTCACAAATAGCAACAGCAAGAAAAATAATGACAACTTTCCATTTCTAGCTTTGTGGGCAAGTGTGTGTGTGTGTTTAGTTTTTCTTTTAGCCCATCTACAAGAAACAGAGCCAGGTTGTTAGTCACGGAAGATTGCTTAATACCAGTTTCGTACCCAACAGAATTCTCAAAAGACTGTGTTGCCAGGAAACACAGAGCCAAGGATACCATGGCAAGCACAGAATAAGTATGGTTGTTTTCAGTGGAACTCTCCACATCCTTAATTGCTCCAAGAAGTCAGTGTTACATGTTTATCTATTCCCATCTCTGCAGACTTTGCTTGTTTTGTCTTTATCTTCATAGCAACATGATGTATTTTACTGCTCTGCTAGGCATTTTATAATCAATTCTATTATTCTCATTGTCAGATACTTTTAATTCACACATTGTAGTCAATTAATTTGCATCATACTAACATGTCTTAAAACAGAACTTTCCCTCACATTGAATCTTGTTTTCTTTAATATTTTATATAGAGAGACTGTATACATTCTGAACTAATTTAAAGTGTCTGAGACTGAATAAACAGATCTCCCTTGACCAAAACCTATCTCCTAAGATAATTAAAATATTCTATAGTAGTGTTATCCACAGATATATTTTAACAGCTAGAGTAGATTTGCAGATGGTAAAGTATTGGCATTCCCTTTAAAATCTGGTTTTCTAGTGATGATAATTAAGAATAGTTTCTCTAGCTTTAAATAGAGTGTATGTAGTAACTTCAAGTTAGTCAATAAAATAGATGGCAGAAAAAAGGTAAGAAGGACAAGTTGGTATCTATAAGACAGTGGCAAAATCATTATCCCATAGAAATAATAATATCATACTGAGTTTTTTATTAAAATATTCTCATTTAGATGTATTTTTGAGAATCAGAAAGTTTCTCTTTTTGTGTTCAAGTAAGTAATTTATGAGACAGAATATTAAACCTTCAAAACTACTATTTCAACAAAAATATGACCCACATTGTTTATTAGAAACTAAAAATTAACATAAAATCCTTTAAAAATTTTATATAATCGATGATTTCTGTATTTAAGAAAATTGAAGTTATAATAAAAAGTGCTATAATTAAACTTCAAAATGTTCATTTATTTTTCTCAACCACTATACATTTTATATTAATATAAATATATTAATATTAATTTATATTAATTATACCAATATAAATATATACTATAATATATTATTAATATAATGATAAATCTAAAAAAGTAGTACCACAAATTCAAATTCACATTTTATTAACAAATTATATTTATATAGCCTGAAGATTAAATTATCTTACTACCACCATTACATTTATCTAAATTAAGAACAGTATCATACAAAAATAAAACATAATATCTATTTAAAAACTATTATTAAGTACAACATGGCATTTATCTTACACAATCTGCTAGTTACTAAAGAAAGATGCAGTAAAGAGGTTTCAGAAGTAAACTATTTATAATTTTTGATTTACTTTTGCAAGATAATGACCAGGAAGATGTCCTTCGTGTAAATAAAAGCCTTAAATTTCTACATGTCTATAGTTGTAATATATCTCTATCAATCAAACAATATGAGCTTAAGAAATACTTATTTTTATTCCATTATTTTTATGAAGTGAGCTAATTTGATTAATCTGCTGGGAAACTGGTCATGTACTGAGTTGATATGGAAACCACGATAATTATTGAAAAGATTGTAATGGCTTTTGAAAGATAATGGAATTATATCTTTTAAACCAAAAAGAAAATATTTACATTTCCAGTAAATAAATAGGCTTGTTACTAAGGAAATGCAAATATACCTAACACATAACAGATTAGCACATGAAGCACAATAAATAAGCAGCTTTTGATGAGAAGTTCAAGTTATTGAGAAAAATAACATTACTTGTCTGCCATTAGAAAAAAAAAATCTTGGATGACTAGACCTGAATCGAAGTAAACTTTTGCTGTCATTGGTACAGAAGCAGAGCTTCACAGAACTGCACAGTTACATGATGCCCTTGCACATTAAAGAAATAAACACACACACATGCACAAAGAACCAGACCATGTTTTTTAAAAACCAAAAAGAGGCACAGAAAGTTGAATTGTGTGGTATGCCATCTGTTCTGTTGGAAGAGCCTCTTTCCATGAAAGCCAATGTGTGACATACATCAGTCTTTGCTCTGAGCCAAGTGTGTGTTACCTTGTTGGCCCAGGCCCAATACTAAGTCATATGGGCCTCTGAAATGGAAATCCTAGTCAAAATATCCAATTCTGATTAAACCTATGAAGTCTTTCATTCATAACGCCTGTTTTCCACATTAGCAAATGGAATTTTGTGACTTGGAAATCTGGTAAAATCCATTTCCAAAGTGTGGCTGAATATTGCTTCTAGTTAATGTAGACTAGATTATTGACTAAGGAAGCTGAGGTCAGACATCACTGTAAAGAAAGCACCTCACTATCAGTTTTATTGAACAATGAGATTATTTATGCTTTAACAGCCCTGATATATACCTTGATTTTTAGTAATTTAAAACAGATTTTCTTCTGATATAATGTCTCAAACTTATCCATGTTTTCTAGTTACCTTGTTACTTTCTTATACCACAATTTTTATGTTTGCTATATTAATACAATTCTGCAATTTCATGACATTTGGGGGTTGTCATTCAGTAAAAGAACCATCTTTATCCCCTTGGCTTCTGCTAGAAAAACAGATGGTTTAGAATAAGAAGAAAATCAATAAAAGAGATGCAAAGGTAGACAAAAATGTTAACTACTTGCTGAAATTCTGACCTTTTAACAAAGCCTGCTGTCAAGCTCTTGGCTAGCTAAACCATGACCAATATATTATTAGGGTAGAAATCCCAAATTTAAATGATTCTGGCTAAATGTAGAGCTTTTCAATTTAGGAGAGCAAAACAATCAAATAAAATTCTGTACTTCTCTGTTACTGCTCTTTTGTACTATTGTCTCATGCTGCAGTCCTCAAGCATTATAAATGTTAAATTCTTAAAAGACATTAATTGAACAGAGCAAAATTGGTGTAAATGAAACTCATGCTAATGAGTAAAATATAAAGGAGTTTTGTAAAACCTTCAATTACTTTAGTTTCTAAGAGAGATAAACAGAGTGTTGATAAAATAAGATTTAGAGAAATTTAGACTACATAGGTATACCTACATATGTATTCCTTATGTGGTAAAGTTGGCATGCATGACACAATATGGTTAGGCTCTGTGTCCCCACCCAAATCTCATGTTGAATTGTAACCCCCAGTACTGGGGGAGGGACCTGGTGGGAAGTGACTGGATCATGGGGGTGGATTTCTCCCTTGCTGTTCTTGTGATAGTGAGTGAATTCTCATGAGATCTGATTTTTGAAAGTTTATAACACTTCCTTCTTTGCTGTCTTTCTCTCTCCTGTCACCATGTAAAGGTGGGCTTGCTTCCCCTTCACCTTCATCTATAATTGTAAGTTTCCTGAGGCTTCCCAAGTCATGCTTTCTGTACAGCCTATGAAGCTGTGGGCCAATTTTTCAATAAACTACTCATTCTCAGGTAGTTCTTTATAGCAATGTAAAAACAAACTAGTATAGCCCTAAACCTAAAACATTGAATACATAGCCCATTAATTTGACCTGGTACATTTATGAAATGTTTCGATTAGAGGTAGAGTGAAACAGATTAGTCTAAAATATTATGATTTGTTGTAATGCTACTAGAATATACAAAAGCTTAGAGCACTCCAGTAAGATGAAGGAAAAGGTGCCACATTATATAAAGATACCAAAATCCAGAAAAATTTCAGCCATAGTCTTCTGGGAATTAAGGCATAATGGCCTCTGGTAAAATAAGAGATAAGAGCAGATGGAGATCAAGTTTTGAAAGAGCTACAAAGTCAGGGAAAGTCATTGATCTTCACCCCATTGCAGTCTGTGGAAAGTTCCAAAGTTGCCAAGTCAAACCTCAGGTTGATTAATTGGCTTTGCTTTTCAGATATTGAGGTAGGCAGATGTTTCAAATGGGTATCTTTTTCTACTTAAAACATTGCACCAAGAATTGTATGCCTAGAATTTAAAAATAAATCATCAAGGGCTTTCCCTTTCTTGCATAGTCTCTGAAACGTGAAATTTCAGTAAACCCAAATCTTGTGAATTAGTTCAACTTTATTTTACTCTCATCTGGATGAAATTTGGAAATATTTGTGGATAGTTACCCATGCCATCTATCTGTATGTTCTTTTAAACCCCTGGCTTTCCTCTGAGCAGTAATATATAAGGCTATAAGTCCCTCTAAAATGAGTTTTTCACTAAACCACAAAATTAATGCATTTAGACTTTAAGATAAAGCCCATAGTTTAAATGTAAGACAAAGAGATTTGAATAGAATATTTTATTAGGAAAAGCTAGTTCTCACTCCCCCATTCCATTTTGCTTAAAACTCTTCTCTGCCTCTCCATTCTAGACACTGGCCTAATGAACAGGAAGTAGATGTTGAGATGGGTTTTTTAAAAGCATTTCTCTACCTTACCCATATACTAAATATGAAGTTAGATCCAAAGATGTAAAAATATTAAACATCCGGACGCAATTAGTAATTTGATAGTAATACAACCTGCTATGAACTTCTCATCTGGTACTCTGATCAGTGTTTTCTCCCTGATTTTCTCACATCAGAATGTCATAGAACAAATAGAATAGTCATAGGTGAGTAGTACTTTAGAGCACAGCAGCCATGCATCTCAAGGCCCTAGAATGGTTCTTCAAGATATGAGAGAGATAGGAAAGACAGAAAATTCAAAAATAATTTTACATTTGTGGTTAGGGTAGAATTCTGAATTGTCAGTTTACATCTGAAATGGCTAAGGAAACAAGAAATGAGGCAATATGACATTTTCTTCTAAAAGACAGAAAAGAGCTCAGAAAAGACTTAAAACTCAAAATTCATTATAGAAAATAAATAATTTGTTCATATCTGAATATGTAATTTGAAATTTTATACAGTAGTTTAATTCCATTGTATTTGGATGCAGGTGCTCATATTAAATGGTTCTTCTTTTACTCTGCATTTTATCCCTAGTTAATTGTTTATATTTCCCCCAAAATATAAAGAAGTAATATCAAAAATACAGTTAAGACAACATCACATCCTCAAACAAAGGAAGTTGGAAATCTTTCTTTCCCTGATTAGTTATGCATTTTAAAGGTTATCTTCTATTCAACTTTAGATATATTATTTAATCATAGCCATCATTGTCAAGGAAACAATATTATACAAATTTTCAATATTTCTCTTCTAGTAATTCTGAAGAATCAGAGGTCAAACTATTATCTCAGGATAAAAGTAAAAGTGATCCTGAGAGTTCAGAGGAATCAAAGGAGAAATGTAATTGTGCTTATAAAATACTTCATAGATTCTATGGAAAATAAGAAGGTAAATTTTTTCTTTTATGTACATAATCATATTACCCAATTTCTTCAAACTACAAATTAAATTAAATATATGGGTAAATTTATGAACATAAGGTCTTCCAGTGTAAACTGAAAATGATAGAAAATATATATTTTTTTTTTTT
>NW_016107797.1:1049532-1079427 GCF_001604975.1 Cebus imitator
CAAAGCAGCCGCGCGGGGCAAAGCAGCGGCGCTGGCCGGCGCTGGCCGGCACAGCCGCGCTGGCCGAAACAGCCGCGCTGGTGACCGTGGAGCACCTCTGCCCGGGAATTTCCTAGTCTCTGGGCAATAAAGACACGGCGTCCACTCACCCTCTGCGCTTTCACTGGGAGCTGCAATCCTGAGCTGTTCCTAAACGGCCATCTTCCACTCCAAGTCGAAAATATATTTTTGAATATCCCTTTAAGTGTTTGACTTATTTTAATTATATGACAAATATAACTTTATTGACCTGCCTCCATAATAATTACAATCATAATGCTTCATTTGCTTTCAAATACAATAAAAATGAGACACATCAGCTGATATTTCCTTGATAATTTTGTGATTTTTATTGAGATTAAGAAAGTGATTATTTTGAGTTTAGAAATATGATAAATTTTCTTAATTTATTATTTCTTCTTGATCCACAGTGTTACCTTAAGCAACACAATATAAATGTCGACATGATACTAAAATTATAAATTACTAGAAAATATTAGATAGCATTAGGAGATAATGAACAAATTATCAGCCTTTTTACATATCTTCCCAATAACCTTGCAAAAGAATACAAGGGTGAATTCAGGAATTTCATCTTCAAGTTCAATGCTTCAAGCTCAATGCTACCTAAAATATTGTGTGAATTTTAGTAAGCCCATGATCTTTTATTGAAAGCCAATGAGCTAAGTTTTAAAACAAAAAATAAATAAAGTGAGAAAATGTCCCCTATAAGTTCTTGAGGGCTGTGGCTTTATTTTTGCTGTTGTTAGTCTTCACTGTTATAGCTCCTCTTCCTAGCAAAGGACCTGGTACAGCTTAGATATTCAATAAAGCATTTTTGAATTGAAACTAAGAGTGTATTTAATAAATTATGAGTTTTACATATTTATTTAATATTTTGACAACTTGAAATCACTGACAGGTAATAGTAAATACATACTTGTCATTGTGTATGCATGTACTATGCAGATCAACGACTTGGAAGTTTACAGTGAAGACAATGGTTAGGGTTCTCTTAAGAACTGTTGTATCACCAATCACCTTGAAGTTACAGAGCACAAGTTACACTAATGATAAACAGTAACAGCTCTCAATAGATAAGCGATTTCAGAGACTAGGCTCTAGTTTTCTTAAATGTGAGGTATGCTCAAGCCCATTTATTTTGTTTAAATTTTCATTTTCATGTATGCATGTATATAATTTAAACATCTATAAAAATATATGTAAAAGTTCTAAAATAACAACAAAACCAAAAGTGCAAAATGAAAAAGAAGGCAGGTCTTTTACTCTCAAAAAACTAGTCTCTTAAGGCTTTACTAATGAATGATAAATAACTGCACTACCTTGTAAAATATAGCAATGTATCCCAAAGAGATGACAGCTGAAGCAGAATTAAAAGAAGAAGGAAAAGGTAAATGAACAACACAAGGTTACATTGAATATGTTTTCACCAGTAGCATTAATATTATGGATGAATTTAGAATTTCATTTCTAAAACATTAAGCAGGTCTTCAAAAAGGGAGTACTGAGACAGTGTTTCTGTTTCTAAGTCTTGGAAAAAATATACAAGAGGGCATCACTTAGCACTGAATGCACCAGAGCCAGTCACAGTCAAGGCTGCCCATTTCCTTTCTTCTTTTTAGATGTACTAAGATACTAAGATTTTCATATTCTAAATGAAAGAAGATGTAGGTAGGGGGAAAAGCATCTAATATTTTAGAATAATTTAGAATGGAAAAATAAATGAATAATATTTTAAAATTCTTATACAATGCATGAAATTGACGTTGATAAATAAAAATGTACACTATCAACCAAAAGCAACCACCAAAATAACAAAAAAAAGTGGTGTAGCTAATTAAACTCGCAAGGAGATAAAATTGAATTATAAACTGTAAATTAACCCAAAAAAGCCAGTAAACTAAGGAACAGGAACAAACGGGTGGAATTAATAGAAACTAAACACAAATGTTTAAGATTTAAACACTGTAATGCCATGAAGTACTTTAGGGGCACAGCAGCCATGCTTCTCACGGCCCTAGAATGGTTCTTCAATATATGAGAGAAACAGGAAAGGCAGAAGATTCTAAAATTTCCTTCTATGAAGAAAACTCCAGACTTCATGGATTCACTATTTAATTCTACCAAATATTTAAGGAAGTAATAGTAGTAATTCTACACAAACTTTTTCAGACAGGGAAAAACTGCAATCATCCTATGAAGCTGTTATGATCCATATTATCTAAACTAGAAAAATAAATTACAAGAGAATGAACTATATAGGAATTTCACTTAGGAACATAGATACAAAAATTTTTAACAAAACTGAGCAATTACAGTCACATTAACGATCACAAAAATGATCATATCAACAATCACATTAAATGTAAATAAACAAAAAACACTGCAACTTTTTTTTCAAGTGGGTGTGGCATATTTACCAACTGAAGCCAAATTTTGTTCCATAAAGCTAATCTCAGTTTCCAAAAAATTCACTAATAAAAAATATTTTTATTGGCCATAATGAAATTAAATTATAAATCTATAGCAGAAAAACAAAAAACAGATACCACCAAACATTTGGATATAAAATGAAATATTTCTAATTAATCAATGAGTAAAAGAAAAAATATGTAACTTTAGAAAATATTCAGAACAGAATGAAAATAAAATATACAACAAATCAAAATTTGTAGGAAACAAAGTATGCAGTGTAAAATTCTGACACTAAATGACCTTTAAAAAAGAAAAAAAAAAACTATTAGATTAATAATCTCATTTCCCACATTAAGAAAGCAGAAAAAGAAGAAAATATCATACACAAAATAAGAGAAACAATAAAGTAGAATTTGATGATGTTAAACATATGTATAAAAACAGAGAAAATCAGTGAAACCAAAGGCTTATATTTTGAGATCAACACAGCTGATAAATATCTAGATGAAATGTAGAAGAAACAGAGAGAAAGAAAATAAGCAGCAAGTAAACAAACAAAAAAACAAGACACAAATGTCCACTATCAATAATTAGAGAATTATGATGACTACAGGTCCCATAGACATTGAAAGAATAACAAGGTTATTATGAATAATTGTTTGCCAATAATTTCAAAAAGTTAGATAAAGAGTTCGAATTGCTTGCATGGCATAAACTATCATGTAAAAAAAAATGTGTTTTAAATAGTCCCACATCTGTAGAAGAAATATAACTTGTATGTAAAATTCTTCTCATGAAAAAAAAACCCACTCTTTCATTGATTCACTATTTAATTCAATCAAATATTTAAGGAAGTAATAGTATCAATTTTACACAAACTCTTCAGACAGAGAAAAATCTCAATCATCCCATGAGGCTGTTATGGTCCTTATATCTAAACTAGAAAAATACATTACAAGAGAATGAACTACAGAGCAATTTCGCTTATGAACATAGATACAAAAATTTTTAACACAACTTAGCAAATACAATTTTCTAGAATTTAGAAAATATAACAGAACAAAATGACAAAATAAGTTTTATTGCAGAAATGTAACTTTGATTTAATGTAAAATAGTTAATGCAGTTAAGCATATGAGCCAATCAAAAAAGAACAAGTTATGGCAAGAATATAGTGGAACCAGAAATCTCATATGCTATTAGTTGGAAAATAACAATAAAGCCACTTTGGAAAATAAATTTTGATAATTTCTTTAAAAAAATGTACTTCTGGTATGCACAACAGTGTGTTGAATCTCAAAAGAATTACACTGGGTGAAAAATAAAACAAAAGTAAAATAATAATAAAAATATACCTATTATATAATTTTATGTATATAAAATTTTTGGCATACACAATAAAATATGTAGCAACAGAAAGTAGATTAACTGGTTGCCTGGAGATGAAGACCTGTGGGGTTAGGTGAGTGGAAAGATACATGTGTACAGTATCAAAATGTATCATTTTGTACATTAAATATGTAAAGTTTATTGTATGTTAAATGTCAATAAGGCTGTTAAAATATTATTTTAATTATAAGAAGGTATACATAGATATTGATCAATCTAATTACAATATTTCAGAGAAGGATGGCAAATTTCTGGATCTGGCACTGGAAATGGGTAGATCAATTAGAGAAGTTTTGATATCATCAGACTTTGAAGGAAATATTACAATTAGGCTATTTCTATGAGTATTAAAGTTATATATATAATGATTACGGGTCCTTAGTAAAAGTGGGAACATGTTGCCAAAATCTTCAATGAACATGTGGTTGAGAAAAAGAGCACCATGCTATAGCTGTCACCAAAAGAGAAGAGAGCTGTATAAGATTTCATGAACTTTAAGTAAAGAAAAACAAACATCAAATTGGACAAGTAATTATGTTGAAGTGTTAGTAGGGATAAAAGATATATATAAAATGTTGTGGCATGAATGGATTAGAATAGAATGGGAAGCCTCTATTTCAGAGGATATCAAGTGAAGTAATGATTTTGTTAAAGGTAAGGAGACAAAAAGTACATTTTGAAGATATTTGTGAATAGAGAATTCCCTTGCTTCTAGCCCCGTATCCAGTTATACCTGTGAGCAAGTCATACTCCCACACCTAGGACCTGTAGGCTCACTAATAACTTCTATTTTAACAAGGAAGTTTTTTTTGTTTTACTTTTCCAATTCTAAATCTGCTTTGATCCTGTGAAGACTGATAGCCTTCCTAGCTTTTATTTGTTCTTTTCCTCAGTAAATTAAGTTTTCCCTGAAAAATGCCTATTTGGGGAAATCACCTAGACTTCTTTCTAATCTGTCTCATCCACCCAGATACAAGCAAAATATGAAAGAGGTCTGCTCTACAGTTCAGACACTAACTGGGTGGCCCAGCTGCTCTGTCTCATTCTCGTTCATGTTGCTCTGTTAGTGTTCCCTACCACTTCTGTGCCCTTGACTTTAAGGCTCTAGTAATCTCCATTTTTTTTCAACCTCCACTCCCTTGAAATGACACCCTTAAGAAGAAAATTCCTGGAAAAGGCTTGAAACGTTTTGTTTTGCTTTCTATCCAATCATCTTTCTTCATTATTAGAGCAATGTAGACTCTCAAAGAATTAATTTATCCTGAAGGTCATTGGGAAAAAGGATATAATCAACGTTTAAAATAATATATAAGTTGGCAGAAGATATTTTAAAGCTTTAAATGAATGCCAATTTTGTTATGTGAGAAAAATCATTGTAATTTCCTTTGAGCAAGAAAACGATAAAACCGACAGAGTTAAGAAACGTAAAAAAGCTTTTCGGTTTGGTTGTTTTTTAATATATAGCAAAACCATAAACAGTGAAAGGACAATTTATAGCTCATTTGCACACAGTGAATTAATAGAAAGCAGACAATTGTGCATGGTTTTTTGATTCTTACTATGTCTGAACAGGTTTACAAAATTCCTATTTCACAGCATAAGTGAGGCTATCAATGCACAAGTTTACTTAAATGCAGAATGCTGCTAATCCTGCATTACCTGTTTCCTAGACCTTCTCACACCATTGCTTTCAGGCCTATAGTTAGGTTAAAAATGGCTTATATCTTCAGATAAATTCAGGGTAGTGTGAAGCCTCAGCCCTCAAATCAGGATTAATTTCCTCAAAAGGAAGAAAAATAAGGAGGTTTACGGTCCAAGAATATCTTGAGAAAAAGATAACTAAACTATACACATCCTAGCTCATAATCAACTTACTTCTGTTGTCTTGGTATATATCATTTGGGTGGAGGTTGACTGACATAGTTTATTTCATTTACTCTTCAATTATCTGGTGAAGCAATTTTTACATCCCCCATTTTAATAATGAGAAAACTGAGACTCATTCTGAAGATTAAATTTCAGAGATTCTAATGTGGATCTCTATTTTACCAGAGCCCATATTCATCCCATTACACCTGCTACACTGAACACATACCTTAAAAAATAAAAATACCCATTTATTGATATTCATTCATTTAATTATGGTATAATTTATCAGCTTAGTTATGTTTAGATGGTCTTTAAGAAAATTCTAACTAATTTAGAATTTGGGAAGGGGTCAAACTCTGAAGGGTCAGTTAGAAAGAGCTAGAATTTTGTTTCAGTTCTGCAGTTTATATGTAACTATGATCAAGTTTCTTAACATCTTAGAGCCTCAGGTATATGTCTTAAAAATAGAAATTAAAACAAGTAATGTTTAACACACACACACACACACACACACACACACACACATACACACACACACACCAGGCCTTTAGAGGTAAATAATACTTAATTCCCTTTATTCAATCCTACCTAAATGCATTATCTCTAATAAGTCAATGTCTGTATCTTCATAGACACTGATAAATATTATTAATCATAATTCTAGTATTAATTTTACAATGCTGATCCAGGTACTAAATTAAAGCAATGTAATATGATAAGAAGAATCTCCTAGCCAGATGGCTGTTCTCTCAGGGAGCAAAGACCTGTCTACAAAATTAGCAAGGCTGACAATTTCTCTTTTTGAACTCAGTTAATACCGTTTTGCTCTAACCTACTTTAAAAGATAAAAAAGTCTCCCAAATATTTCTCTTCCATTACTCCTCAGTCCACAAAGACTATTCATACTAAATTAGATTCTTTAATTTAATGGTAAGAATAAGTTCAACTTATTTTCTCATTTCAATTTTATAGCTACAGCTTCAATAGCTTTAATCTCTTGAAATATACAAAATCCAATGCACACTTCCTGTTTCCTGTGGCAACATAGACACAGATACATTGAAACTTCTACTTGATAGCCAGAATCCTTGGAAATGAATTTGTGTCATATGTTAACGTCCCTCCTTTTAACAAAGGTCATTTTATTTCCTGTAATTGTACAGCAAATGCAAACAAAAGGTCCTATAGTACTAGCACATTTTGCATAGACATATTTTTATAATTTTACAAGTAAATATTTTAGGGGAAAATTATTTAATGTTTTCTCTGTAAAAAGTTAATTTTTATTTATTTATTTATTTAATTTATTTATTTATTTTGAGACTGAGTTTCGCTCTTGTTACCCAGGCTAGAGTGCAATGGCGCGATCTCGGCTCACCGCAACCTCCGCCTCCTGGGTTCAGGCAATTCTTCTGCCTCAGCCTCCTGAGTAGCTGGGATTACAGGCATGCGCCACCATGCCCAGCTAATTTTTTGTAGTTTTAGTAGAGACGGGGTTTCACCATGTTGACCAGGATGGTCTCGATCTCTTGACCTCGTGATCCACCCGCCTCTGCCTCCCAAAGTGCTGGGATTACAGGCGTGAGCCACCGCGCCCAGCCCAAAGTTAATTTTTAAAATACAGAAAAGTACAAAACTTAATAAGCCAAAGAGATGTTTGGATATCATTTACTATTAATAATTGTTAATTTGTCTACTTTTTCCATACATACGTAATAAAATATTCACTTAAATTTAAAATGTGTTTTGTCACTTATCCTGGGTCCATTACCACATCCATCTACAAACCTTAGGCAAGTGGGATCATACTTATTTTACACATACACATATTTTAATTAAGAATTGCAAAAATTTACACAAGTAATATCATTTTATGCATGATTCAGCAACTGCCTTTTAGATTTTGTACTATTGACATGCTTTTGTGTTCATAAAGATAAATGGATATATATGTATGTATATACATAGAGAGAGAGAGAGAGAGAATTTAAGCAATAGCTTTTATCATTGATATGGTATAAAACAAATAGGAAAATAGCATTTCTTTTATGCATTCACTGAGAGATGGATGTTATTTTTAATACTTTTTTTAAATGACTAATAAAAATTCTCTGTAAAAATTCTTATACTTCATCATTTATTTAAAAAGTCTTTGTTGCACATCCATTTTGTGTTAGGTGCCAGCTAAGTAACGGGGCACAAAGATGAAAAATAAACATGTAGTTTCTCTCCTGATGGAGTTGACAAACCAGTGCAAACGTCAGATATTGACCATATAATCTCAAAGACATTCTATTTAATTTTCAACTTTGTATAGTATGTATGTATCTTTATTTTTTGGCTAAACAAGTAGTATAAACAACAATTGCAAGTATTTGAGTCCTCTCATGTATTTTAATCTGGATTGTTGAAGATATTTATGAATATATTATTCAGAAATAATTATAAATGTAGAAATTTTACTAGTTTTTTTTTTTTTTTGAGGCAAGAGAAAGGCATTTTATCTTCTGGTAAAATTCCATTGCATTTTATATGTAATGAATAACAGTGGTGATACAACTGATGATAACAGCAACAACAAAAAACAATGAGTCATAATCTACCTTTTAAAACCACTTTGTTGAGATATGACTGATAAACAAAAAGCTTTGCATATTTAATGTATACAATTTGATGCACTTGGAGATAAGTGTATAAGAGGAAACCAAGAACTGTGCCATAAACACATCCATCACCTCCAAACTCTCCTTTTGCCTCTTATATTTGTTAGTGTTATTTTTTTGTGATAAACTCTTTTTAGCATAAGATCTACCCTTGTGGAAAATTTTAACATATACCATACAGTATCATTAACTATAGTCACTATGATCTACGGTACAGCTCTAGAACTTACTCATCTAAAGTAACTGAAACTTTATACTCCTTGACTAATTTCTCCCTGGTACCCACACCACCCCACTCCACCTCCCTTGCTCCATAGGCCCTGGCCATAGACCAGCTTTCTAATGTCTGCTTATAAGAGCTTGCCTTTTTTAGATTCCTCCAGTAAATGATATTCTTTAGTATTTTTCCTCAGTGCATGGCTTTTATTTCTTAGAACACTGTCCTCCTGTTTGCCCATGTAGTCACAAATGGCAGGTTTTCCTTTGTTTCAAATCTTAAATAATATTCTATTACATGTATGTATCACAAATGTTTTATCCACTTATTTGTTGATGAAAATTTAAACTGTTTCCAAGTCTTGACACCATACTCCATAAATATGCTCCAATTTTGTAAGAATCAAGTTGGGAAGAGTACTTATTTTGTCTTTTGGATTGAATTTTTTAAATTTATTCATTCTTCTCAAATGACACAATACTCCCATGAAAAACTTCAGGTTTGACATATGTGGAAAGATTAGTGCATTGCCTGTTAAGTGGATATTCAGAAGGTTCCCAATATCAATGCAGTTATCAGTATGTCCTCCTGCATGTCAGCTGTATTTGATTTGCCCACCTGAATTACTAATATTTGTATGTGACCAATATTTCAAAATGTTGAGAATAAAAGTACATTATACTCTAAAAATATAATTCTAGATATGTGAAATAATTATTCTTTAATTATTGTGATAACAATATATATATATAAATCTTCTTTAAATTGATGATACTTACCAAAAAGTAAAGTTGCAATGGGACTGCTATGGTATTCTGAAATCTTATGTTACATTTCTCCTTGTGGTTATGAAGGAAGATATTTCTCAGCATCACTTGCATTAAGGTTGAAGTTATACTACAGGGTCTGACAGTGTGATTGAAGAAAGTGATACATATTACTCTCAGGCTTCCCCTCAAAAACCCTATGCAAAATTTTCCATAGCATGCTGTTTACAAGGGAAATGTCACAATATAAAACGCATATACCTGAGTCAACACTTAGAGAGCATCTTGACCCACATCTGATTTTGATGTGTTAGAAAAATAAATTTTACATGAATAAACTGAAATAATTTGTGTCACTTATTACCACAATAACAGAATGTCCTAGTTCATTGTGGCTAATCAACATTTGAAGCTTATTAGCCTTTATTGTTTTTGTTAATTACCTAAAGATTCATTTTATTGTTTGATCAAGGGGGAAAAAGCTTTCTCAGCTATAAACATCAGATGCTAATTCTTAGCAATGTTTAACAACCTTGGCCTAATAATTTTTATTTGAATGTATCGTCAATATTTCATATTTGTATCAAAATATTGTTTAATACCTTTAGTTTTAAAGGAATTAAATTTCAAATATTTCTTGTAAAATAAACACATTTGTAAATATGAGAAATTGTATTTTCTACTTCTTTATAATGAACAAGATTCCTTTTATGAAAGTAGAAACTGTATCATAATGCAATGGCTACTAGTCTGGAGTCTGGAATGAGATATACTGGGTTTCTTTCTCTGTTTAGTAACTTACAACATATATAATTTTGGAAAATTTACCTAAAATCTACAGGGCTAGGTTAATTTGTATGATTATTTCAATAGTTTTGTCCACCCCATTATAACCTTGT
This sequence comes from Cebus imitator, assembly GCF_001604975.1. NCBI lineage: Eukaryota > Metazoa > Chordata > Mammalia > Primates > Cebidae > Cebus > Cebus imitator. Next base: position 1,059,812 of record NW_016107797.1, read on the forward strand.
CTTTACTGGGACAGAAATAGGTATGGTTTTGCTCACCGCTTTATTCCTACCATAAATACAGGGTCTGGATTATAAGAAGCACACTCTGTACTCTTCAAATACTCTATAGGGCTTTGTGAAAACTGAAGATTGAAATATCGTTAACAGTGTTTCTGGTATACAACATTAACTAGAAACACATGGTAAGTAAGTAAACATATAGGTAAGTTACAACTCTAGTTAAATGACTACTGCAAATGGAGAATCACACATATATACTTGCCGATATATGGGGTTACTGTTCTTTTAAATCCAAATCAATTGTATGAGTGCCTGTTCTTTGACAGCCCAACTTGAATTTACAGGAGCTTCTTGAGATTTTCCATTTCTGGGATACTATAGCCTGAACAAATTATCATTAATATGCCATATGCAGTTAATCCAATGCCATCAATATGTCCATCATTAATATTGAACTGAACAGAGGTCATTTATATATAAATTTTTAGCCCAGAGGAATACACATTATCAAGGCATAAAAAGACTAAGGATAGAACATGAGTATTTTTGTCCAGATTTGTTACTGATCTTATGTCTTAAACACCTTATCTCTCTGTGCTATGCTTTTGATAAAGAAAAATGCTGCCAGTAAAGAGCTTATAGTAGTTATCAATGGATTTCTGACATCAAGTTGACCTCTTTTATTTGTGCTTAGCACAGAATTTTCTATAAAAGTTATAGCTGTGCTGCATCTGATCACCAAGTAGAATTGGCCTATGATACCCTAATCGTGCTGATCGTGCCTCCCAGTACTGCTTCCCATATAATGTTAGTGCAAATACATTGAAAAATGTGCATTCCCTTCCATAAACTTCATTATTTTACTCTGTTTTGTAGTTTTCTTGAGCATTTGAGCAAATTGTCTTCTTCATTTTGGGAAGTAATACTAACACAGAAAATTCTCAACACCATCAATTGTCAAATATAAACATAAAAGAACTATTTATCATAAAGTAGAATTTAATTCATTGATATAAAAAGTACAAGATATATCTTCTTCCCTAATAAAGTAATATATAATAGAATTAATTTTTCATTTGTTAATTCTGTTCCCAAAACAGCTGAAGAAGAAGTAAAGCAATAATTAAAGAAGGATGTTTTAATTAATAAGAAATTTACTAAGAATGAAATGTGATCAATTTTAACCAACTTTTAACTGTACCCTCAAGCTTGGTGGAACCTGTTCGATTCAGTGTTCAACTTGACACAGGCACTGTACACTAAAGATAGGGAAGGAGTTTCACTACCCATTTATCATTTTCACAGTCCAATATTTCTGTCGAGTGCCTAACCTCCATAGTGAGAGGCACTGCAGAGAAACATAGATCAGTGCCACAGACAGGAATATGACCCAAGAATACCAGCCAGATTAGCTCTGGTTTGCTGTTTTGTTTCTATAATTTTTACCTAACACAACACTTTTATTTTCTACAAAATATTATCTCTTTATTTTTACTAAATAAAACTTGATTGTTACAAGATATAATTCATGGATTTGTGTATAATGAAAATAAAGTATATGAAAGGCAAAAATAAAACCACAAAATTTGAAAAAATGACACATTAAGTTTATATTTTTGTCACTGTTGCTTATCAGAACAAAGAAGCCACAAAAAGAGTTACCAATTACGGACTTGCTAAAAATGTCCAGTAGAAAAGATGCCTATCAAGCTTGAAAATAATTTCTTCTTCACATAGTACAAAGGGAAAAGAAAAAAAATATCAGTTTCACAAAATTAAATATAGAAATAAATTGGCAGGAGAGTTCATAATAAAATAGTTACTGATACATTATGAGAGGCAATAAATTAAAAAATATGACTCCCTGACTAATATTCTGTTTTTCCTCGGATCCTTGTCTACTAAGGAAATAATCCTAATTTTGGAGGCCAGAAAGATTCTAAATGGTGAGACAGTTATTTCTAAGTTCTCATCTATTTTGACAAAACTTTGACACAGTTAATATTGCACTTTTATTTAAACTCTCTCAACACTTGATGCCCAGGGAAATATTGTATCAATAGCTTGAGCTCTTAGAACACTTCTAAGTCTCCTTTACTCTTTATTCCACCTCCCTCTGATCACTCAATTTTGGAGTTTCTAAGTACTCTGTCCTTTGCATTCTCTCCACACAATCATTGACACGATGGTCTTTATAAATTCCAGGGTCTAAATGTATTCAATAAAACAGTTTTTTTTTTTTTTCCAAAATGCAGTTCCCTTTACATTAGTGGATTATGAAATTGGTTTTATAAATTACGACAAGCATATTTTAATAAAGTAATATAATTTACTTAAAAATAAGACACAAAAACAGTTTAATGGAATAATTGGATGTCATCAAATTTTTTATTTTTTTGCTTCGAAGTACATAAAAAGTTGACAACATAAAAGACGCTGTTTGAAAATCATAAATCTGATAAAGGCCTAGTATCTAAAATATATAAAAAATTTTTACAAAAAATGTCAAGTGACCTAAGTAAAATGGGGAAATTATTTCAATGAACATTTTTCTTTGAAAACAAGATATATAAGTGGGCAATGAGCACACGAAAATTTGCTCAACATTATTAGTCATTAAATAATGCAAATTAAAGCCACAATGAGATACTACTTTTTTTTTCCACAAATGGGAATATAATTAAAAAGATGATAAACAACAAGTACTGATAAGCATGTGGGAATTTGAACCTACATACATTGCTGGTAGGAATGTAAAATGATGCTATTGTTGTGTACAATTGTGCAGTTACAAAAAAGACAAACAGAAGTACCATATGGCCCCTCGATTCTACTCCTAAGTATATGCCAAGGCAAATTAAAAAATAAATTCATGCACAAACATGTAAACAAATGTTTATAGCAGCTTTATTCATAATAGCCAAAAAGTGAAAACAATGTCCATCAATTGATGATTGGATAGCCAATGTGGCATATCCATACAATAAAATATTATTTAGATAAAAAAGGAATAAATACCTGCTAGAAAATGGATACGTCTTGAAAACAGTATGTTAAGTGAAAGCCAATGAAGAGATGTGTATAATTCCATTAATATGAAATGCTGAAAATAAGCAAATCCACAGAGATACATCGTAGATTAATAGTACACAGACACTGTAGAAAGAGTGGAATAAACAGTGATTACAAATAGGGACCGGGCCTGTCTATTAAGCTGATAAAAGTGTTCTAAGATTATATTGCACTGGTGGTCAAACAACTTTTTGGATATAGGCACACCTCATTTTAGTGTACTTTACCTTATTATGTATTGCAGATATTGCATTTTTCTACAAATGAAAGGTTTTGGCAACTATGCACTGAGCAAGTCTTTGGACACCAACTATGTTTCCAAAAGCATGTACTCACTTCAGGTCTCTATGTCATATTTTGGTAATTCTCATAATATTTTAAACTTTGTCATTATTGTGATGCCTTCTATGGTGATATGTGATCAGTGATTTCTGATGCCACTGTCGTTGTTTTGGGGTGCCACACTGTACCCATATAAGTCAGCAAACTTAATAAATATGTAGCCATTCCTTGTCTCTCCCTTACTTTGATTTCTCTACGCCCTAAGACACAACACTATTAAAATTATGCTGACTAATAACCCTACAATGGATTCTAACTATTCATGTAAAAGAAAAAATAACATATATCTCACTTTAAATCAAAAGTTGGAAATTTAAATTAAGCTTAGTAAGAAGGGTGTATTGTAAATAGAGATAGAGCAAAAGCTAGGTTCCTTGTGCCAAACAGTAAGCCAATTTGTGTCTGCAAAGAAAATGTTCTTGAAGGAAATTAAAAGGGCCACTCTAGTGAGTACAGAAATGAAACAAAAGCAAAACTCACTGCTGACATGTAAATGTTTCAGTGGTGTGTACAGAAAAATCAAACCAGACACAGCCTTACCTTAAGCCAAAGTTGAATCTAGAGCAAGGCATAAACTCTCTTCAATTCTATGAAAGCTGGAGAAGTGAAGAAACTGCAGAAGATTGGAGCTAGCAGAGACTGGTTTGTGAACTTCAAAAAGAAGCCATTTTTATCACATAAATGTGTAAGGTATTAACAGCACATGCTGTGTGGAAGTGGGTTCAAGTTAGGTAGAAGATCTAGTTAAGGTAATTGATGAAGGTGGCTAAAAAGTAGATTTTAAATGTAAACAGAAAAGGATTTGAAGAAGATGCTATTTAAGCTTTTATAGCTAGAGACAAAAAGTCAATTCCTGGCTTCAAAGCTTCAAATAACAGACTGATCTTTCTTATTAGGTGCTAATGCAGCTGGTCACTTAAGTGATGCTAATGCTTATTCATTATTTTTAAATTCCTAGGGATTTAAAAAATTATGCTAAATCTGTTTTGATTGTGCTCTATAAATGGAACAACAAAGCCTGGAAGACAGTATACCTGTTTATAGCATGGTTTACTGAATATTTTAAACCTACTGTTGAGACCTACTATTCAGGAAGAAAAATTTCTTTCAAAATATGACTGCTTATTGACTATGTACCATTTCACTCAAGAGCTCTAATGAAGATTTACAAGGAAATTAATGTTGTTTTCATGCCTGCTAACACAAAATTTCTTCTACAGCACAGGGATCAAGATTTCAACTTTCAAGTCTTATTGTTCAAGAAGTACATTTCATAAGGCCATAGCTGTCATAGAGAATAGTGATTCCTAGGATAGGTCTGAGCAAAGTAAGTTGTAAACCTTCTGGAAAAGATTTGCAATTCTAGATGCCATTAAGAACATTCGTGATTGATGGCAGGTGGTCAAAATATCAATATTAAGAGGGATTTGGAAGAAGTTGAATCCAGTCCTTACGGATGACTGGGGAATTGAAGACTTTAGTGGAAGGAATCAATGCAGATGAGATGGAAATAGCATAAGGACTAGATTTAGAAGTGGAGCCTCAAGATGTGACTGAATTGTTGCAATCTCATGATAAAACTTTATGCATAAGGAATTGATCCTTATGGATGATCAAAGAAAGTGAATTCTTTGATAGAATGTACTCTTGCTGAAGATGCTGTGAAAACTGTTGAAATGACAATAAATATCCAGAAATTTATATAAATGTAGTTGATAAAGCAGCAGCAGGCTTTTAGAGAATTGACTCCATTTGGCAGATGTTCCACAATGGGTAAAACATTATCCAAAAACATCACAAGCTAAAGAAAAATCTTTCATGAATAGAAGAGTCAGTCAATGCAGTAACCTTCATTGTTTTCTTAATTTAAAAAAGAAGGAATCCTCCCTAACTCATTTTATGGGACCAACATCATCCTGATACCAATACCTGGCAGAGACACAACTAAACAAGAAGGTTTCAGGCCAATATCCATGATGAACATTGATGCAAAAATCTTCAATTAAATACTGTCAAATTGAATGCAAAAGGACATAAAAAAGCATATCCACCACAATCAAGTAGGCTTCGCCCCAGGGATGCAAGTCTGGTTCAACATACCCAAGTCTATAGACGTAATCCATCACATAAACAGAACCAAAGACAAAACCACATGTATCTCAATAGATGCACAGAAGGACTTCAATAAAACTCAACAGCGCTTTATGCTAAAAACTCTCAATAAACTAGGTATCAATGGAACTTAGCTCAAAATAATAAAAGCTATTTATGACAAACCCACAGCCAATATCATACTGAATGGGAAAGAACTGGAATATTCCCTTTGAAATCTGGCACTAGACAAGTAGCCCTCTCTCATCACTCCTATTCCATATAGTGTTGGAAGTTCTAGCCAGAGCAATCAGGCAAGAAAAAGAAATAAAGGATATTCAATTAAGAAAAGAGGATATCAAATTGTCTCTATTTGCAGACAACATGACTATATTTAGAAGGCCCCATCGTCTCAACCCAAGACATCCTTAAGATGAAAAGCAACTTCAGCAAAGCCTCAGGATACAAAATCAATGTGCAAATATCACAAGCGTTGCTATACACCAGTAACAGACAGAAAGCCAAATCATGAGTGAACTCCCAATCACAATTGCTACAAAGAGAATAAAATACCTATGAATACAACTAACAAAGAACATGAAAGACCTGTTTATACACACACACACACACACACACACACACACACACACACACACACACACATATCTGTGTGTGTGTGTGTGTGTGTGTGTGTGTGTATATATATATATACATAATTGCATTTTAGGTTCTGAGGTATATGTAAAGAACATGCAGGACTGTTACATAGGTACATACATGGCAACGTGGTTTGCTGCCTCCCTCCCCATCACCTATATGTGGCATTTCTCCCCATGTTATCCCTCCCAAGTTCCCTATGCCCCAGTATCCCTCCTCTAGTCCCTGCCCCCCAAGAGCCTTCAGTGTGCGATGCTCCCCTCCGTGTGTCCGTGTGTTCTCATTGTTCAACACCAGTTTATGAGTGAGAACATGCGGTGCTTGCTTCTCTATTCTTCTCTCAGTTTGCTGAGAATTATGGTTTCCAAGTTCATCCAAGTTCCTGCAAAGGCCACAAACTCAGAGTTCTTGATGGCTGCATAGTATTCTATGGTGTATATGTGCCACATTTTCCCTATCCAGTGTATCATTGATGGGCATTTGGGTTGGTTCCAAGTCTTTGCTATTGTAAACAGTGCTGCAATGAACATACATCTGCATGTGTCCTTATACTAGAACAATTTGTAATCTTTGGATATATACCCAGTAATGGGATTGCTGGGTAAAATGGAAATTCTATTTCTAGATCTTTGAGGAATTCCCACACTGTCTTCCACAATGGGTGAACTAATTTACACTGCAACCAACAGTGTAAAAATGTTCCTATTTCTCCACATCCTCTCCATCATGTTGTCTCCAGATTTTTTAATTGATCACCATTCTAACTGGCATGATATAGTATCTCAATGTTGTTTTGATTTGCATTTCTCTAATGACCAGTGATGATGAGAAATTTTTCATATGTTTGTTGGTCTCATATGTATCTTCTTTTGAAAAGTGTCTGTTCATATCCTTTGCCCACTTTTGAATGGGTTTGTTTGTTTGTTTCTTGTAAATCTGTTTTAGTTCTTTGTAGATTTTGGATATAAGTCCTCTGTCAGATGGGTAGATTGCAAAAATTTGTTACCATTCTGTTGGTTGCCGATTCACTCTAATGACTGTTTCTTTTGCTGTGCAGAAGCTCTGGAGTTTGATTAGGTCCAATTTGTCTATTTTGGCTTTTGTTGTCAATGCTTTTGTTGTTTTAGTCATGAAGTCCTTGCCTATGCCTATGTCCTGAATGGTTTTGCCTAGGTTTTTTATGGTGTTAGGTCTTATGTTTAAGTCTTTAATCCATCTGGAGTTAATTTTAGTGTAAGTTGTCAGGAAGAGGTCTGGTTTCTGCTTTCTGCACATGGCTAGCCAGTTTTCCCAGCACCATTTATTAAACAGGGAATCCTTTCCCCATTGCTTGTTTTTGTGAGATTGGTCAAAGATCAGATGGTTGTAGACGTGTGTTGTCACCTCTGAGGCCTCTGTTCTGTTCCATTGGTCTATATCTCTGTTATGGTACCAGTTCCATGTTGTTTTGATTACTGCAGCCTTGTAGTATAGTTTGAAGTTAGGTAGCGTGATACCTCCAGCTTTGTTCTTTTTGCTTAGAATTGACTTGGCTATGTGGGCTCTCTTTTGGTTCCATATGAAGTTTAAGGTAGTTTTTTTCAGTTCTGTGAAGAAGGTCATTGGTGGCTTGATGGGGATAGCATTGAATCTGTAAATTACTTTGGGCAGTATGGCCATTTTCATGATATTGATTCTTCCTAACCATGGACATGGAATGTTTCTCCATCTGTGTGTGTCCTCTCTTCTTTCATTAAGCAGTGATTTGTAGTTCTTCTTAAAGAGGCCCTTTACGTCCTTTGTTAGTTGTATTCCTAGGTATTTTATTCTCTTTGTAGCAATTGTGAATGGCAGTTCATTCTTGATTTGGCTCTCTTTAAGTCTGTTATTGGTGTATAGGAATGCTTGTGATTTTTGAACATTGATTTTGTATGCTGAGACTTTGCTGAAGTTGCTTATCAGTTTCAGTTGATTTTGAGCTGAGATGATGGGGTCTTCTAAATATACAATCATGTCATCTGCAAATAGAGACCATTTGACTTCTTCCTTTCCTAATTCAATAGCCTTTATTTCTTTTTCTTGTTTGATTGCTCTGTCTAGAACTTCTAATACTATATTGAATAGGAGTGGTGAGGGAGGGAACACTTGTCTAGTGTCAGATTTCAAAGGGAATGCTTCCAGTTTTTGCACATTCAGTATGATATTGGCTGTGGGTTTGTCATAAACAGCTTTTATTATTTTGTGATACCTTCTGTCGATACCTAGTTTATTGAAAGTTTTCAGCATAAAGTGCTGTTGAATTTTGTCAAAGGCCTTCAGTGCATCTATTAAGAGAATCATGTGGTTTTTGTCTTTGGTTCTGTTTATGTGATTGATTAAATTTATAGACTTGGGTATGTTGAACCAGCCTTGTATCCCCATGATGAAGCCTACTGGATCATGATGGATAAGCTTTTTGATGTGTTGTTACAATCAGTTTGCCAGTATGTTATTGAACATTTTTGCATCTATGTTCATCATGGATATTGGCCTGAAGTTTTATTTTTTTGTTGAGTCTCTGCCAGGTTTTGGTATCAGGATGATGTTGGTCTCATAAAATGATTTGGGAAGGATTCCCTCTTTTTGTATTGTTTGGAATGTTTCAGAAGGAGTGGTACCAGCTTCCCTTTGTAAGTCTGGTAGAATTTGGCTGTGAACCCATCTGGACCTGGGCTTTTGTTGGTTAGTAAGCTATTAATTGCTGCCTCAACTTCAGCCCTTGTTATTGGTCTATTCAGGGTTTCAACCTCTTCCTGGTTTAGGCCTGGGGGAGTGTGAGTGTTCAGGAGTTTTTCCGTTTCTTCCAGGTTTACTGGTTTATGTGCATACAGTTGTTTGTAGTAATCTCTGGTGGTGGTTTGTATTTCTGTGGAAGCTGTGCTGCTATCCCCTTTATCATTTTTATTGCATCTATTTGATTATTCTCTCTTTTTTTTTTATTAATCTTGCTAGTGGTCTGTTTATTTTGTTGGTCTTTTCAAAAACCGCCTCCTGGATTTATTGATATTTTGATGGACCTCTTAAAAGGGAACTACAAACTACTGCTCAAGGAAATAAGGGGGGACACAAAAAGATGAAAAAATGTTCCATGCTCATGGTTAGGAAGAATCAATACTATGAAAATGGCCATATTGCCCAGAGTAATTTATAGATTCCATGTTATCCACATCAAGCTACCATTGACCTTCTTCACAAAACTGGAAGAAACCACCTTAAACTTCACATGGAACCAAAAAAGAGCCTGCATAGCCAAGACAATCTTAAGCAAAAAGAACAAAGCTGGAGGCATCATGCTACCTGACTTCAAACTGTACTACAAGTCTACAGTAATCAAAACAGCATGGTACTGGTACCAAACAGAGATATAGATCAATAGAACAGATCAGAGGCCTCGGAAGTAATGTCACACATCTACAATCATCTGATCTTTGACAAATCAGACAAAAACAAGCAATGGAGAAAGGATTCCCTGTTTAATAAATGGTGAGGGGAAAATTGGCTAAACATTTTCAGAAAGGTGAAACTAGATCCCTTCCTTAAACCTTATACAAAAATTAACTCTAGATGGATTAAAGATTTAAACATAAGACCTAACACCATAAAAACCCTAGAAGAAAATCTAGGCAATACCATTTAGGTCACAGGCATAGGCAAGAACTTCATGACTAAAACATCAAAAGCAATGGCAACAAAAGCCAAAATAAACAAATGGGAGCTATTTAAACTTAAGAGCTTCTGCACAGCAAAAGAAACAATTATAATAGTGAACCAGCAACTAGTAAAATGGGAAAAAATTTTGCAGCCTACCCATCTGAAAAAGGGTTAATACCCAGAATCTACAAAGAACTTAAACAAATTTACAAGAAAGAAAACAAACAATCCCATCAAAAAGTATGCAAAGGATATGAACAGGCAATTTTCAAAAGAAGACATATATGAGGCCAACAAACATATGAAAAAATGCTCATCATCACTGGTCATTATAGAAATGCAAATCAAAACCACATTGAGTTACCACTTCATGCCAATTAGAATGGTGATCATTAAAAAATCTAGAGACAACAGATGCTGGAGAGGTTGTGGAAAATTAGAATACTTTTACACTGTTGGTGGGAGTGTAAATTAGTTCAACCAATTTGGTAAGACAGTGTGGCAATTCCTCAAGAATCTAGAAATAGAAATGTCATTTGACCCAGCAATCCCATTTACTGGGTATATACCCAAAGGATTATAAATTGTTCTATTATAAAGACACATGCACATATATGTTCATTGTGGCACCATTTACAATAGCAAAGACTTGGAACCAACCCAAACCCCTTAATGATACACTGGAAAAAGAAAATGTGGCACATATACACCATGGAATAATATGCAGCCATTAAAAAGATATGTTTATGTCCTTTGCATGGACATGGATGAACCTTGAAACCATTGTTTTCAGCAAACTGACACAAAAACAGCCAAACAACCCATGTTCTCACTTATAAGTATATGTTGAACAATCAGAACACATGGACACAGGAAGCGGCACATCACACACTGGGGTCTGTTGGGGGATAGCAGGCAGTGGGGAGATTTTGGGGGGATAACATTAGGAGAAATATCTATTGTAGGTGATGGGAAGATGGAGGCTGCAAATCACCATGGCATGCTTATACCTATGTAACAATCCTGCAAGATCTGCCATGTACCACAGAGCTTTAGTATAATAAAAAAAGAAATTGCCACAGCCACCCCAACCTTTGGCAACCATTACTCTGGTCAGCCAATAACTATCAACATTGAGGCAAGATCCTCCACTAGAAAAAATATTATACTGTGCTAAATTGATAGATAATTATTAACATTTTTTAGCAATAATATTTTTAAATTAAGGCATGTCCATTTTTTTTTTTTTACCTAACTCTTTTGCACACTTAGTAAACTATCTTATGGTGCAAACACAACTTTTATATGTATTAGGAAACAAAAACTTTAATGTGACTTACTTTACTGAGATATTCAGTTTATTGTGATGACCTTGAATCAAACCAGCAATATCTTCAAGGTTGGGGAGGGATAACATAGGGAGAAATGCCAGATACAGGTGATGGGGAGGAAGGCAGCAAACCACATTGCCATGTATGTACCTATGCAACAATCTTGCTTGTTCTTCACATGTACCCCCAAACCTAAAATGCAATAAAATATATATTTAAAAAAAAAACTACTGAATTGCACATTTAAAAAGATGATTTTGGACTGGTCACGGTGGCTCATGCCTGTAATCCCAGCACTTTGGGAGGCCGAGGCGGGGGATTCCGAGGTCAAGTGATCAAGACCATCCTGGCCAACATGGTAAACCCTGTCTCTGCTAAAAATACAAAGATTAGCTGGGCATGGTGGCATGTGCCTGTAGTTTCAGCTACTCAGGAGGCTGAGGCAGGAGAATTGCTTGAAACCAGGAGGAGGAGGTTGCAGTGAGCCAACATTGCGCCACTGTACTCCAGCCTGGCGACAGAGCGAGATTACGTCTCAAAAAAAAAAAAAAAAGGTGATTTGGTCATATTGTATGAACTAAATCGTACAATATCTCAATTAAAAATTAATAGATGGCTAAAATAAATTACCAATCTCACCTTTTACTTTCTGAATACTACTTAATTCATTTCCATACATAAAAAAGTCAGCAACATAATACACTGCATAGTCTTTCTGAATTTAAGAAATGACAACTCCATTTTACCAGTTTTTAGGACAAAATCCTGGAGTGACTTCTTGCTTTTGTCTCTATCACATACTGCAGCAATTCTTAGAAACTAACTCTAAAAAATGCCCATTTTTTAAATTGGCATGAAATTCACATATTATAATAGATACGCTTTCAAACCATACAACTTAGTGATTTTTAGCATATTCACAAAGTTGGGTAACCATTATCACCATCTAATTGAAGAACATTTCCATCTGAAAAAATACACAAAAACAAAAGCCAGTACTACAGAGGATATGCTTGCCTTGTTCCCCACCTAAAAGGAAAAGGTTTCAGTCTTACACCTTAATGTGTGTTAACTAGAATGTTTTCTTTTATTCCTAGTTTGTTGGATTATTTTTTTAACAAAAGAAAGTGTTGGCGTTTGTAAAATATTTTTACTTCTGTTGAGATATTCATGTGGTTTTTGCTCAATGTATCTATATCCTAAGTACTTCTCATCAACTTGACTGGTTCAACTATTATTATCTTTACATGGAATATGACAATAGCCTTCTAAATAAACTTTTTAAATTTTTCCCCATTAGAATGCATTCCTCAAACCATATACAATATTCTTCTGAAATGTAAATCACATTGTGTGAGTTTTTGGATACAACTTTCCAGTGGCTTTTCGGGTCCCCTAGAGTAAAATCCAAAGCCCTTCCAAAGACTGAAAAGGCCTTACATACCCTGCCTTTTTCATTTTCAATCTCATTTCCTGTAACTCTTTATTTTTACAAACAAACAAACAAAAAAAAAAAAAGAAAGAAAAGAAAACAAACCTGCATCAAATTATTTAATTACTATTTAAGAGACAAACAAAAGACCTTGGTTATGTTATGCCACTGACCACTCTATTTGGCATATGGGATAAGAAAAGAATTTTAATGCAATGATAAAACAAATGTAGCTTGTACTTTAGAAGCTATATTTTAGTACTTAGAAAATATTAATGTTTTCGTCTGATAAAATATAATGGGCAGAGTTTTAGTGACAGCATAAATAAAAGAACACATTCATCTGTTCATAGCAGCTACACTAATTTTGGCTAATTTGAATATTACTTGAGCTGAATTATAATGTTGAATGACATTTATTATCTAATCTCATTGAAAAAAGTGATTATAATGAAACATTAGTAAGGAATTTTGAATAAGACAGTTGAAAGAAACTGGCCAAATAAAAGTTGTGAGGTTTACACAAAGTACCCATGGCAAGCAAGAAGTATCATCCTCAAGATTATATATAGAGTTAGGGGAGGATTATCAGGAAAATGGAAATGAATTTAATGTGAATAAAGTTTTTGCTTATTTGCACATGCATTGGCTCTTTTCTGGACATGACTTGGCAAAACAAAATTGATTCCTACCAATAAAGGAGGCTATGGGGCAAGTCCAGGTCATAGAGTTTATAGAATGCAGATGGGCATTGCCATGTTGATGAACAATGAAAGGTTGACTACATCAGTATCATTAGAATGATCTCCTCTAGAGCCATCTGGTGTTGTTTTTCAAATTACCTCTGAGGACTCATCAGAGCCTCAAAGCAGTAACTTTTTTCTTACTATTCAAACTACCGTAACAGAATCTGCTGTTATTTCTACACCAACAGTTTTTAGAAAATTTTCCTTTACTACTGAAAGGCATATTATGTTTTTCAGGGATTGATGTGGGTCACTTTAGCTATTTTATTTTTCCCCTTAATTATCACTGTAATATTTGTGAGATCATGCTGATAAAGAAGAAAGAGTAGTAATAAAGAAGTTACCTAGAGTGTGAGAAAATGTACATATCTGTGTGTGTACCCATACCAATTTACAAGTATACACACATTATATATCACATTTGTAAAGTGGTAGAAATAATATTAGGGATTTTCTTTGTTAGAAGTAATTCAGTTGGTCCTTGAGGAGAATATTTCAATTATTATCTTTATAACTCCATAAAATATTAGTAACATTATATAATTTTTTAAACAGCTGATTTTAAAATCCACTATCATTCAAATAAAATGAAGTTCAAAATATTAAAATACAAGTACCTTCTATGAAAAGCAACATGATAAACTTGTAGGTCTGAAATTAAATTTTAATCATGTACCTTAAAAAGCATATTTCAAGCTGAGTTGGTACGATTTTTAGGGAAAATTGTTTTTGAGATATTCAACAGTACTTTGAGAAATACTAAATTTACTAGCTGTCAAGATATCAAAATGCAAAGAAATCAATATAACATTGCCTGAGTTTAGCCCTGAAGAGTCTGTGTCTTCTTAGCTATTACATGAGAGATTGACAACTCTTTAAATGATAGATAATGATAAGAATAAGTTACTTAAACAACTATGGAGTTATCCAGTTTAAAATATCTTGCAGTAGAAAATACACTTTGTTAGGTTTTACACATAAATATAAACACAATGTATGCACATAAATTATCAGAAGAAGGCAACCCTGAAATGAAGACCATTGAAGCTGTTTGAAGGAAGCTTGGAAAGAAAAGAGCTTAGATTTTAGACTATGTCAATATCATCTAGAATAAAAAGTATATTTAGTTTTCTGTTTAGTTTTTTAAAGAGAAAATAAAGATAAACGGAAACAGAGAAAAGGGAAATCATTTTCTCATGAAAGAAGTGATATGAAGGGAGCTATATTCAAAAGTAACCACAGCAGCCAAACAAATATATGTATACATATATATCCATATGACAATTGCACTGAAGGTTACAAAATTTTTAATTGAAATTCCAAAGTAATATGTAGTGATCAGTTAATGATTGTGTCACTGAAATAATTATTGAACTCATAAATGAAAAATAGTTCTATTCATTTAAGATTTTGGAATGTTTTAAAATCCCTTTGAAATTATTTATGGAACAGGGGCAAACCTGAAATAACGCGTACCTTTTGCTTTGGAAAATAATACAAAATGATATTATGAAAGAAAGTGTAAGCTTGAGCTCTAAGTTTAATCATAACAAATTGTTTTAATAAGGTACTAGTTTCGCGTAGTCTATGAACCTATCAGTAATGGCTCTTGTAAGTTTCAAGTACAGTATGAGCTACATACAATGTTTAGGTCAATGATGGACTGCATATACAGTGATGCTTCCATAAGATAATAATAAAGCCAAAAAATCCCTATTGCCTAGTGACACAGGAGCCTTTGTACTGTTGCAGTGAAACACAATACTTGTGGCAATGCTGGTGTAAACAAACTTACTGTGCTTCCCATTGTATAAATTATAGCACATATAATTATATACAGCACATAATACTTGATGATCATCATAAACTATCTTACCAATTTGTGTATTTTGTGTATTAAACTTTAAATCATAATTTTAGAGTACACTCTGCTTACATTTCTTTTAAAAAAAGCTAAGCCAGGGCAACACAGTGATATCTTGTCTTTACTAAAATTAAAAAAAAAAAAAATTAGCTGGGTGTCATGGTATGTGCCTGTAGTTTCATCTACTCAGAAGGCTGAAGTGGGAGGATGACTTGATCAAGGGAAGTTGAGGCTGCAGCTAACTGATCATGCCACTGTTCTCTGACCTAGGCAACAGAGTGAGACCCTGTCTAAAAAAAAAAAAAAAGCAATAAAATAGCCTCAGGCAGGTGTTTCAGGAGATACTCTAGAATAAGGCATTGCTATCATAGGAGATGACAGCTCTATATGTGTTGACATATAACAAGTATGTGTGTTATTTCCCGTGAAGATCTTCAAGTGAGACAAAATGTCGAGGTGGAAGTCACTGATATTGACAATTCTGACCCTGTGTAGGCCTAGGCTAAGATGTGGGTTTGTACCTTATTTTTTAACAAAAACTTTAAGAAGTAAAAAAAGTAAATAAAATATTAAAAATTTTAAAAGTTGATAGGATAAGGATATAAATAAATAAAATGTTTTCTTACAGCTCTATAGTATGTTTCTGTTTTAATAAGTGTAATTACAAAAGAGTAGTCTAAATTTTTTTTAATTTAAAATAAAATGTTACTGTAGGTGAAGAGTAATTTGTTATTCATGAAATAAAAACCTTTTATAAATTTATTGTACTTTAAGTGAATGATGGTAATAAAATATACAATAGTGAATAACAATGTTTCAGGCCTGAACATTCACTCATCACTCACTAACTCCCTCACTCAGTCAGAACAACTAAATCCTGCAAGCTTTATTCATGATAAGTTCTCTAGACAGGTGCATCTTTTTTTTCCTAAGCCTCCATACCACATTTTAAATATACCTATTCTATAATTAGCTATGTTTAGATACACAAATGTCATTGTATTACAATTACCTGCAGTATTTATTATAGTAACATGCTGTACAGGTTTACAGCCTAGGAGCAGGAAGCTATATCATATAGCCTAGGCGTGCAGTAGACTGTACCATATAGGTTCATTTAACTACACTCTATGCTGTCTGTACCATGACAAAATTACCAAACAACACATTTGTCAGAATATATTCCCATTGTTAAGCAATGCATGACTGTAGTTTACATACTGTATACCTGTCTTTTAAATCAATAACTGAAACAACACTCAATTTCCTAGGGAAGAGAATTGACAATGTAATAAAATGGGCAATAAAGTAATAAAAATATCATCTGTACATACATATACAACCAACACGTTAATATACAGAATTTTTCAGTGTGGGTTTGTGTCTTCTTTTCATATATAATTAGATGGACAGAGAAGACAGAAAAACTAAAAAAAAAAAAAGTTATGTACAGGTTTATTCCCAGCTTTTTACACTTATTTACACATAGGGAGTAACTTGTCATGTCTTTAAATATATTATTATTTAGTTTATTTTCATTTTTCCATGAATACTGAGAAATTACTTTTCTAAGATAAATTGAAATGTTTATATTTTATAAAATAAAATAATTTTGATCCAGAATTTGAAGAGAGAAAAATAGATTGCAGAAGTAAAGGTACAACAAAGAATTTTTACTTTGTAAAAAGAGAAGTGTTTTTGTAAAAAAATGCCTCTACCAGGGAGTTAATGGGGCTCCTCTGTGAAAGAGTAATAGGAAAAATAATTAGTTCAGAAAATAAGACTAAATTAGCAATGAAATACAGAGTAAGTTATAGCATATTATACAGAAAAATGTCAGTAAATATAAATACATCTGTATATATTCATACAAACTAGGTTGCCCTAGCTATAAGAAGAATAATTGATTGACATTGCTGTGAGGAATGCTTCTGAATTCTAAAAGAGCAAGCAGTAGTTTTCTAGGTATTGGTTCTCTGGAGATGAAGATAAAATAATAGAAATTTGGCAACATGTGTAAAAAGAGAATTTGTCATTATGTAACCACAAATTCAGCATTAAACACCAAACACAGACACCAAACTATGCTCAGATATCTGTAATTGGAACTGAGTTAACATAAACTCAGTCTACTGTAGGAAAGAGACAATAAACGTCATAAACTTTATAATAACACCGTGTGTAGAAACAAGTAACAGCAACAATAACAACAGAAAAGCCAGTGTACAGGGAATTAGGAGCAGATACTCCTATGCAGAGAGAAGCAAATCTAAGAGAAACAGAAGGGGTGAGCTGGTTCCCAAAAATCTATCGTCCTCAATTTCAGTGCCTCCCTCTAAGGCCTAGTTGAAATTCCCCTTTCTTAAGTTGACTCCTGAGATAAAAACGTTTTATAAATGTTTGATACTGGTCGAGATTGTTTGAAGTTGGCTTATGATACTTCCAACAAAAAGAATCTTAACTTGAACTTAATTGAACTTTCAATTAGTACAATGATGGTGTATCTGGGTTGTTTTAACTTGAAGGTAAAGATAAATTTATCCTTAATGCAGGGTATAGAAAAATAAATTCAGTCTTTGAAAGTCCATCCAAGTAATGAGGCAGGCAAAACAAAATTACAATATAAAAGTATAAACAGTGAAAACAGTTTATATTGCAAGCTTGTCCAACCTGCAGCCTGCAGGCTGCATGCAGTCCAAGATGGCTTTGAATGCAGTCTAACACAAATCCATAAACTTTCTTAAAACATTATTAGTTTTTTTGGGTGATATTTTCTTTTTTAGATCATCAGCTGTTGTTAGTGTTAGTGTATGTTATGTGCGCCCAAAGACAGTTCTTCTTCTTCCAACGTGACCCAGTACAACCAAATGATTGGACTCCCCTGGGTTATAGCAAAGAACAGTGATTTATAAATGAAACAAGTGGATTGTTTTCCTAACAATATAACTGATGCATGACGTTAAATCCTGAATCAGGAGTTGCTCCAAATCTGCTTTATGAGTCTTTCCTAAGGTTATCTAAATAGAAATAAGCAGTGATAAATGCTGTTTCTTAGCAGGAAGTATACTTTGGCAAGTGTGAGTGATCTCATGTCTTAGATGCTCCAGAGAATCCTTGTAGATTTAGCAACAACTCCTGGGGCATTGCAATGTTATGGGAACTTGTCTAGAGCCACTAGATACTGCATGTGATAAATTGCATGTGAAACACTTGCAATTAAGCTTTTTTTTTGAGACAATGTCTCACTTTGCTACTCAAGATGGAGTGCAGTGGTGCAATCATGGCTCACTGCTTCCTCAATGTCGTGGGCTCAAGCAATCTTCCTCCCTCATCCTCCTAAGTAGCTGGCACAACAGGCATGCACCACCGCACCCAATCTATTTTTGTATATTTTTAGAAATGCAGTTTTGCACTGTTAAGGCTGGTCTTGAACCCCTGGGCTCAAGCGCTCTTCCTTGGATCCTTGGCCTCACAAATTTCTGGGATTACAGGCATGTGCCACCATACCTGGCCAAAATTTTTGCATATAGAATTAATTTACACTTTTAATTAATAATTGAATTCTTAGTAACAATGCCTAGAATGTATATTAATTGTATTATCATAGATCTATTGTTATCATTAATCACCATCAGCTGGAGGAGACACTGAGGAGCAGGAATGTTAGGTAAATTGCTCACCTCTAGCAGGTCAATTAGTATTTAAGCTTAGGTTGTTAAACTTTGCAGTTTTTAAAAACAGGTTATCTTTCCTTCTTGATATAGAACATGGTGTGACAGAAAGATCACTGATCTTAGAGCTAGAAAACATAATTTCTGTTCTTAATTCTTCTAATTATTGTCTCTAGATTTTTAACATATCATTTAATCTCTTTGTTCCAATTGGCTTTGTATATTATAAATAACAGGATCTCTTAAGGATTAAAATACAGTGACATAGAAGTGTTTTATTAAAAACAATATTCCTTACATTAAAACAATCTTGTGTATCTCTTGAATCCTAGGTAGTACCATAGTGTTTGGAAAATATGATTTCAATAAGTACTTGTGAATTGTTATGAAGATTGTAGCTCCTGGTATTACTAGATTCAACTAAAGGTTTATACCAGGGCTTGTAATCTCCACTGAGGTAAGAGTGCTTTTCCAAGCTTATTACTTATTGGCAAAATTTCATTCTTTAAAATTATAAAACTGGGATTTTAGTAATGAGAGGTAGCCTGCAATAAGATCGTCTCTGCATGTTAATTTGCTTCTTTAAGATCAAGAGGCAATATCTTCTTCTGATGTTTTACTCTTTTAAGCCCTTATCTGATTAAGTCAGGCCTATGCAGGATTATTTTCTTTCAATTAACACAAAGACAACTGATTAGAGAACTTCATTGCATCATATATATATATATATATATATACACA
>NW_016107797.1:1079537-1080746 GCF_001604975.1 Cebus imitator
ATATATGTATATATATATATACATATATATATGTATATATATATATACATATATATGTGTATATATATATATACATATATATATATACATATATATGATATAGGCCTAAGTATTATAAAATAGACCTTATATAACATATACTCAGTATGTATATGTATATATTTATGTATATACACAGATATATTATGTATATATGCAGATATATACATAAATATACATATTGATATATACGTATATATTTATGTATATATACACACACACACACACACATTTACCATATAATATAATAGCATTGGATGTGATATCCCATTATATTCATAGATTCCACATTTTCTCAAGGGAAAAGATTTATTCAACATATTATCATAATTAGGCCTGGCACAGTTCCTCATACCTATCACCCCAGCACTTTGGGGAGACCAAAGCAGGAGGAGCCCTTGAGTCCAGGGGTTTGAGAGCAGCCTGGGCAATAGAGGAAGACTCCATCTCTACCATAGATAGATAGATAGATAGATAGATAGATAGATAGATAGATAGATAATTTTTAAATTAGTTGAGCACAGTGGCATGCATCTGTGGTCTCAGCTACTTGGAAGGCAGAGGTGAGAGGGCAACTTGAGTCTTGGAGTTTGAGGCAGCAGTGAGTCATGATCGTGCCACCACACTCCATCCTGGATGACAAAGTGAGACGCTATTTTTTTTTAAGTTATATCACCATTTTGTGTATATATGATAATATTATCCCATTGGTTAGAGTTTATTTTAGAACTCTAATCATTACAAGTAAAATATACTACTCCTTCTTCATCCTTTCTTCTCTGATTTCTTTGCTAAGAAAAATCAAGATAATAAATTATAAAGAATTAATCAAACTATTTCAGTAAATTCAAGGAAATATTTCTTCATCTTATATAAACTTCAAGAATGAAAGAATTATATGCTGCAATCAAAAATCAGGAATTTTTGTTGGAATCATTTTATTTGCATAAACAATAGATAATTTCAGAGCACTATCAATGTTAAATACATTTCTAAATTGATTTTGAACATTTCCTATATTTTTAAAATATGGCTTAAAATACTTTTTAAAACTAAGAATTTAAATTAAAGAGAAGAAACAATGAATTCAGGTAAAAGTGAGCAAATCTGTCATCTTATGAATTTTTCTTTGGAAAAATTCCAAACACTTTTTTTAATGCTGTGAATTAA
>NW_016107797.1:1081381-1129841 GCF_001604975.1 Cebus imitator
CTGGGATTACAAGCACGCGCCACCATGCCCAGCTAATTTTTTTTGTATTTTTAGTAGAGACGGGGTTTCACCATGTTGACCAGGATGGTCTCGATCTCTTGACCTCGTGATCCACCCTCCTCGGCCTCCCACAGTGCTGGGATTACAGGCTTGAGCCACCGCGCCCGGCCTAACATAAGAATATTTTAAAGAAAAATGCAATGTCAATGTTACTAAAACTTAAAAGTATCTTCAATAACAAGTAGTTTTGCAATTGAAACGAAAGAAAAACTAAATGTGACAACTTCTGTGGAAGACAGTGGCCTGAGTAAAGAAACTAACAATTTCCTTGTTCCATTATATTTTACTAAACTATGGCCAATGGCCCTGAGGGAAGGCGTCCTCTTTCCGGGTCCACAAGGGGAGTAGCTTTAAGGACAAGAACTTCCCAGCACCATGCCCCCCTCCCATCTGTCTCCATCTGGGAGATTTAACGGTTTCGTGGGTGCGGGAAGAAACTAATGGGCACTCCAGCGGAAGTTCTAAGGAACTCCTTTCTTTGGCCAGGAGTCTTGGAGAAGGTTCCTCCCAGGTTAAAAGTCCCCTTCTTCACGCCCCTTCGGACTCCATGTTTGGATCCCTTCCACGAACACTCCCTACGTGGAAGCCTGTCTTCCCCTCCTAAACTCCATCTCTCTCTATTCCCTTCCACTCAGTGTGGGAGCTGCGTTCCTCTCCTGGATTCCATCTTTCTGGATTCTCTCACTCAGTGTGAGAGGTAGGTCTTTCTCTCTCCTTCTCCTATTTCTCTCTCTCTAAATAAATCACTTTCTACAAACACTTTTGAGCGCGGCATTTACTGCACACTGCGCTGTGGTCCCCTCTTTTATCCTTGAGAGGGCAGGAGACCAAGAACCTTGAGAAACCTCTTCTCAGGCAAGCTGAGGGCACCCTGAACCCCAATATTACATTTTGCTGAGCCAGCCAGCAGAGGGGTACACCAGAAGATGGGTACAGCCAGGAAAGGGGTACAGCCGGGAAAGAAGACTTCAAAATCGTGAGTAAAACTGGCCCCATTCAGTCCCGTCTCTTTAAAAACAGCTGAAGCGGCCGCAGGCTGGGCGGTGGCGGCGCCTCACAGGCACGGCCCAGCCCCTCTTAAGCAGCGCAGCCCAGCCAGAATTAAAAGCCCAGTTGTTTTTACCTTCAAGCTCTCTCTCTGCTTTCTGTCTCCTTCTCTGTCCTTCGGATATTGTCTCTGGGACCAAAACCTGAGGGAGTCTGCGGGGCAGAAGGCGAGCAGTGCCCCCGGGCCTTTGGCTCCTTGCCGGGGGTAACAGCCCAGCCCAGGGCGGAACTGAGTGCACAGCTGGAGGCAGCAGCGGGAGGGGCGAGGTACAGCTGGAGCCTGCGGGGACCGGGACCGGGACCGGGACAGGGCGGGGAGCGCGGCAGCATGGCGCGTGGCTCTGGCAGGCCTCTCCCGCATTCCCCGGTCCCAGGCAGCAGGGTTAAAAGGCTCCCCAGGGCGTTTGCCTGCCGGCCACGGTCCCTGTGTGGGCA
Source organism: Cebus imitator (assembly GCF_001604975.1). Classification (NCBI taxonomy): domain Eukaryota; kingdom Metazoa; phylum Chordata; class Mammalia; order Primates; family Cebidae; genus Cebus; species Cebus imitator. Next base: position 1,082,924 of record NW_016107797.1, read on the forward strand.
GTAGCTCCGGAAGTGGCTGAGGCACGCAAGTGGTTCTGGAGGGGTCAACAGGGAGACCAAAAGCCGCGGGGTTGGGGAGCTCACGGCCGGCCCAGCAGCAGCTGCAAAGGCAGCTTTTAAACTGACAAGGCGAGCTGCTTTTTCCTCAGCTGGTGCGGCTCTGAGGGAAAGGAAGCAGCTAATGGCCGTCAGCTCCGCCCGGCTTTTAGGTAGGACACATTGCCTCAGCGTGCAGCATGCTCATTCAAAATACCGCTTAAGAAAGTTTTCTGCCCTTTCTCAGTGCAGGTGGCCCATTTACACAATTGGTTAAGGCAGCTTACCTGTAACTGCAAGGTTGCTGGTTCAAATCCCTGATAAAACCAGTTTTGATTTTGGAAAATCTTTTGGGGAAATTCAGAAGCTGAAGGCTTATGGGACGTTGTGTTCGGTGTATAATTTGTCTTGCTTAGGATTGGCTCCGTGGCAGAACTTTTCCATCTAGAACATCATAGCTAAACAGGCTCCAGGCCAAAATAGTCAATGGCAAGTCTCACAACCTTAAGAGCATTTTCCTACAAGGGAAGATGGGTTAGGGGAGAGGAGGCCCAGGTCATGAGTGTGTTGTACCAGCCTCAGCCACGTAGCCTGTCTTCTTTGAACTGTGTGCTCTAAAGGCCCCACCCTAGAAGTTTACCCTTCTAGGGCAGTCTTATAAATTGACCTGTGAAAATTGGACTTTGCTGGGAAATATTGATACCCATCTCCTGAGCCTCAGTGTCCTCATCAGGGTTCGTTGGTATGTGGCTACCTAACCCAACAGCTCCTCTCTTTCCATGAGTTTATGGTAGTCACTGGAGGTCCTGCAGGGGGTAAGAGTGGTCCTATGATGATGGTAGGTCCTGACTCAAATCCAATACATGGAGGTCCTCTGATAAGATGGATCATGCACCTCGGGCACACGAAATGTCAGGGGACTGACTGAAAGACATTTCATTTTAGTACCCGTTTTACCTGGTGGACGTCTCAGGTCAAGGCGACTGTAATTTCTTTAAATGGGGATGCAGGCATACTTTGTGTTCGATTTCAGATGGGTGCTTCTATTCCCATGCTCAAGTCCCCATTAAAGCATATGCTGGAAAATTGGGATGAATTTGACACACGATCTTTAAAGAAGAAGCGGCTTATTTTTCTCTGCCAAATAGCGTGGCCAAATTACCCTCTGCCGAGTGGAAAACCTAGCCCCAAATGGAAGGGAAGAAAACCCAACAGCTCTCCTTGAGCGATTATGGGAGGCTTTAAGAAAATACACCCTGCCCTCATCACCAGACTCCATTAAGAATCAGTTAATACTAAAGGACAAGTCTATTAGTCAGCAGCAGATATCAGGTGGAAGCTCCAGAAGCTGGCTTTGGGACCAGAACAGAGTCTGGAATCATTACTGAACCAGGCAACCTCAATGTTTTATAATAGAGACCAGTAGGAACAGGCTGAGAGGAACAGGAGAGATCAGCCTTAGTTATAAGAGAAAGGTTTGGTTTTGCCATTAGTCTGGCAAAACTTGTTACCAGTGCGGTCTGAAAGGACATTTTCTAAGAAATTGGCCCCAGAAGAATGGACCACCATCTCATCCATGCCCACTGTGCCAAGGGAATCACTGGAAAGCACACTGTCCCAGGGGATGAAGGTTCTCAAGGCCTGAGGTGTCTGACCAGATGCCCCAATGGCAGGACTGAGGATGCCTGGGGCAAGTGCCAGCATGAGCTGTCACCCTCACAGAGCCCTGGGTAAAGCTGACCATAGAGGTCCAGGAAGTTAATCTTCTCCTGGACACTGCATGGCCTTCTCAGTATTTCTCTCCTTCCCTGGAAACTTGGTGCTTGTTAATTCTCTCCCCTCAGACTCTCCCTCTCTACGCCCATCCTGGGAAGGACCATTTTCAGTCATTCTGTCTACTCCAACGGCAGCTAAGGTAATGGAAATAGACTCATGGATTCATCACACTCGGCTGAAGCCTTGGACACCTACTGAAGAAAATCATAGGCCCTCCACTCCGCAGCCTGAAGTTCCAGGAGACAACCCTTCGTATCCCTGTGAGCCCTTAGAAGATCTACATCTGCTTTTCCACAAGATCCTCAGGGAAGTAACCACTCATAAGTCTAGTTTATACCCTGGCATTGATAGGACTATAACCCTCAACTTTGCTATCTCTCAAACTCTGATTATCCTTTTCATAGTGGGAAAGAAACCTATCTCTTCCTAGGAAAAATGCTGCCATTTTGTAAACCACTTAAGTATTGTTAAGCTTGTTTAACAACCAACTGTCCTGGCTGTATTCTCTCCTAGGCTTGGTTATAGCCATTCTATATTTGTTGGCCTCTGGGCCTCTCATCTTTAACCACCTTGTCACATTCATTTCTTATAGAGCCATTAGGTCACAAATAATCCTGCCGCTAAAACCTCAGATGTCCTTGGCTCATGAACTCTATCGTGGACCTCTGGATAAACCTGCACTGCTGAAAGACTCCCCTCTGGAGGAAACCTCAACTGCAGGGTTCCTTCTACACCCCATTTCAGCAGGAAGTACTTAAAGAGAATCAAAGTCCGTAATTCCAACAGAAGTTGGACATTCCTGTTCAGAGGCGGGAATGAGGGAAGGTGTTCTCTTTCTGGGTCCACAAGGGGGCCTAGTTTTAAGGGCAATAATTCCCTAGCAGCTTGCCCCTCTCCCATCTCTCTCTATCTGGGAGATTTAAGGGTTTATGTTTAAAATTTGAGGGTGCCAGAAGAAACTGACTCAATCACCCCAGCGGAAATTCTAAGGAACTCCTTTCTTTGGCCAGGGGTCTTGGAGAAGGTGGGGGTTCCTCCTAGGCTGAAAGCCCTTCTTCCACACCCCTTTGGACTCCATGTTTGGATCCCCTTCCACGAACACTCCCTTTGTGGAAGCCTGTCTTCCCCTCCTAAACTCCATCTCTCTCTATTCCCTTCCACTCAGCGTGGAAGCTGTGTTCCTCTCCTGGATTCCATCTTTCTGGATTCTCTCACTCAGTGTGAGAGTTAGCTGTTTTTTTCTCTCTCCTTCTCCTGTTTCTCTCTCTCTCTAAATAAATCACTTTCTACAAACACTTTTGAGTCTGGCATTTACTGCGCACTGTGCCGTGGTCCCCTCTCTCATTCTTGAGAGGGCAGGAGACCAAGAAACTGGAGAAACATTCTCTCAGGGGAGCTAAGGGCACCCTGAATCCCTGAACCCCAATATTACAGCCCCAAACCAAAGTGTTGCTTATTATCTATCTACTATATTGCACTTTTAAGAAAGTGGAAACTGCTTCTAGAAAGAGACTAGTGAAAGAGAAAAGAATAAGTCCGTGGAATTGGTAGTATTTCTAAATAAAAGATACCAAAGGATTCTTGGCCACAAGGAAAATTAATCTAACTGAATGAGTATGGAAAATATCCCCAAATAGGTGGAATGAGACCTGATAGATGTAATCAACATCACCTAGAGGAAAATAACATTCACACTCAATAAAGTGGCTGTCCATATGCTTTCTATTACATCAAAAATCTCTATCAAGAATCCAGATGAATTTACTTTTTGCTTCTGTACTCTCAGACAATAGAAAGGCGAATTAGAAATGCAATACCCTGCTCTCAAGGTAAAGCTCCATGTGAGGAAATAAACGAATTTCAGATATGCTGGAAATGTGTTCTAATGGAATTCTTCCACTTTAAATAAATGGAAGCCAAGAGAGAGGCTTTCTTGTTAAACATGAACAAAAGTAAAAGCAAATGCTACAGTAAATATGGACTAGAGAGATAGAGAGAGACACAGAAATAGATAAGCAAAGGTCAAATTAAAAAATACACACAGAAGGAAATATATATCTATATATGTGTATATATGTATATATGTGTGTATATATGTATATACACACACATGTACAAAGATAATATTTTCCATAACATTTTCACTACAGAAATCCAAAATGACAAAATCAATGTTACAACTGAACAGAGATTTTAATGTGATATTAAGGTCAAATAAAGAGAAGGCATCCAAAGGACAACCATATATAAAATAAAAATGAAGAAAAATAATCAAAATATAGCTGAAAACCAAATTAATAACACAAAGAAAATACTAAAATTACCCTAAAGTTAGAAGAAAATATAAATAGAGGATAATAAAAATAAACCCCAATAATTAAATCAGTTTTTAAGACCTTAGAACTAGAATAGAAATTTTTTAATGTGAAAAATTATTCCTCAGACAAAAAAGAAATGATCTTTAGATTGAGAGAACTGATAAGATCTATTAATACCTGGAAAATTTTTTCTACTTTGATCGTAATAAAAGAAAATTTCTAAAATTCAGGTCAGGACAGAGTAACTGATAGTGGGAAAAATGAGAATCTTTTCTGCATAAGCCATTACAATAATTAAATTAGCAATATTTTCTAGATATTGAAAAATAGTACAACCTCTCATTACACATTGTTCCTTCTTATGCTTCTCCTGGCCCAGGCCTTTACTGGAACCATCTTCCTCCCCTCTCTGGGAGATTTATCATTGTTCTTCGATATCCAGTTTAATGTAGCCATGATGGACACCAGCAGGCTTTTAGTTGGCTTAGTTCTGAGAACCACTCTGATCATTCTGGTTTTTCCCTACTTCTTTTATAACAGTGATTCTTCTAATACTCATGAATGTAATTCAGTAAATCCTTACTCAGTGTCAAGCATTTTGTTGAAAGTTTTTCTTTTCTTTACCATTATGCTGTTTGGTGTGATTATGAATACTTCATTGTTGAAGAAGGTATGGAGGGTTAGAAAACTAAAATGTCTTTCCTCATCATACAAAGTAGGAGAAACAAGACAAGACTATGTGCTCTTAGACAGTCTGCTAGATTGTTAGAGTATTTTGTTTCTGGTGTTTAAATGTGTGTTTTTCTGTTTTGGCCCGTGGAGTTATGTGAGTGCAGAGTGTCCTCTCATTCATCTTCATGAACTGTAACTGGCAAGATGCCTGATATGTGAGGGCTTAGTGAATGGTGAAAGCTGAGTGAGACAGTGACTGGAGTCACAGAGGAGAGGATCCCTTTTCCATCTTTTCTGATTTTTCTGACCTCTGAAATGAGAAATTTTGAGATGAGTCCTGAGGCAGCTCAGCACTCTGTCATGGGCTAATTTTCCAACTGCATCTGAGGAGATATACAGTACAAGTAGAGCAGTATGATACTATTGATCTAAAGATTTAAAGAACAGAATGTAGGTGTTTTAAATCAACTAGAATCTGTGGAGAAGTACATTAGAGAATCAGGAATTACATAAAGGTAGGCTCCACATGTCTGTGTGGCAGTACCTGATGGGTCTCTGGCTAAGAGCTTGGTTCTACATGCAAATAATAAGGCATCATGAACCTTATTAGAAAGCCGTTGTTATGAGGCTATGAAAATGAGACACTTGAGCTTAAGCAGACCTGGAGTATAATTCAGTTTGAACTGAAAAATTTAGAGAAATCTCACTCATACCTAGAAATGTGACATCTTAAAGAAAGAACCTCAAAGAGTAACGCATAACCTAACCTTTGCTAACAAATTAAAAGCAGAAAAAGTCTTGGCAAGATCTTCATGGGAGATAAAGTTCAGACTTTAAAATCCTGGTAGGTTAGAGAAGTTTCATAGACACCATATGCATCTTACAGATCTATTCCATCTAAACATATAATCAAGAGTCCTCAAGTCCAAGATATTTAGCCAGTCACTAAGCTCCTTATAAATAAAAACATGTAAACAAAAATTCCTCACTCCTCAGGAGAAGATTATAGGACCAGGAGTCTATATCATTCATAACGTCTTATATGTAATACAAAAATTACTAGAAATGAAGAAAAGTTAAAGAAAATGTGACCAGTGGTCAAGGGAAAAATCAGATAAAATAATCAGACCCTAAAATGTAATCAAAATTAGATTTAGCAGCCAAGGATTTTAATCATATTTTATTAAATATATAAAGAAATTATAGGACACAAGATCTTAATGAGTAAAGGGACATTAACTCTCAGTTGAGGGGAAAAAACAGAAAAATCCATTTAAAATTGAAATATAAAATAAAAGATATTGTCAATTCACTTGAGTAGCCAAACAGCCGATTAAAAATGGTAGAAGAAAGCTTCAGTGAACATGAAGATAGACAGTAGAAACTACTTAAAATAAAAAAAAGAGAGCTAAAAGCATAAAAAAGAAAAAAGAAATTAGACTCATCGACCTATAGGAAAATATCCAACCCTGTGTTTATTTGGAGTCACAGAAAAGAAGAGATAAAATTGGGCAGAAAAATAAATTAGAAAAAATAATGGTCAAAATAACAAGTTTTCGAATTGCGGAAAAGCATTACGTTAAAGATACAGGCAGTTCAATTAACACCAAACAAATAAAATACCAAAGAAAACTATATCCATAAACATTATAGCCAAACTGCTTAAAAACGAAGAAAAAGAAAAAAAATCTTAAAAGAAGTAAGAGCAAAGAGAAATATAACTTACAGGGGACAATGTTGCAAGCTACATTTGTCCTAACTAGGTACAATGGTGTCCAAGAAAAAAAAAAAAAAAGAAAAAAAAAACTCATGGTATATTTAAATATTTAAATGAATAATATCAACAGAGAGTATTATATTAGAAAAAATACTCCTTAAAAGGTAGAGTGAAATAAAGTCATTTTATGATTAAACAAAAGATGAATTAATCTATCACCCCCTGAACTGCACTAGAAGCAACCCAACAAATTTGGAATATGTGTTCAAGTGCACATGAAATCTTCACCAAAACAGACCATATTTGGGATGACAGTAATGCATCACAACAAATTTTAAGATTGAAATTTTGTAATGCATGTTATCTGACCACATGTAATTCAATTAAATGTATTCTAATTAATTAGATATGAATTTAATTCAATCAATAACAAGATATTTAGAGAAGCTCTCAAACAATTGGAAATTTTTTTCTAAGTATGCTTCTGGATAATCCAAGGTCAAGAAATAAATCACAGTAGTCTAATGTAAATTGAATGGTACTTTATATTACATATCAAAATTTGTGAGATAATTAAACAATGGAAACCAAATTTATATTTTTAAATGCTCATATTATAAAGAATAGTTTGAAAACAAAAATCTCATTTCAAGTTCTGGTAATGTTGGTTTAAATTCTAGTGGTAATTTTCTCCCAACAAAAATGCTAAAAAATAGAGTGAGATATATGAAACTGTTATTTTTCCACATTGCACAGTGGCAGTATAGGAATTCAGTCAATAAAATAAGAGCTATAAATAAGGTGAATCCTCAGGTTGCTCCAGTGTACCACCTGATGTCATTTTCCAGACTTAAGCACAGGGGAGATGAGCCCAAGAAGAGCAGAGTAGTCCTGTTTAGTTAAGAACAAGGGGGACAGATTCTGTTGAGGCTTAGTTAGGGGGCATTGGTGAAACAGAGTATTCAAAGAGAAAGAAAGGAAAATAGTTCCAGAAATAGAAATGAGGTGTCTTTTAGCTTTTACTGAATACTGACTTCATGTGGGCTATCAATGAACCTTTGCTGAATTTGAGCATGAGCATAGTAAAACTCCATAAAGCTAGACAAGAATCCATCAGAAAGTTGTAAATTGAGCAGTTTTCAGATCTTGTATGTTGCTATCAGAATTCAAGTTCTAACTAGTCAGAGTCAAGATACCTCATACCGTTTAGTCTCAAAAATTACTCAACATACCAAGAAACAAAAAAATCTTAATGACAGTAAAAATATCCATCATTGGGAACAAGCCAGAAATTATAGCAAAGATTAATTTAACATGCAAATACTTTTAAAATAGTTATTATTCATAGCTTAAGGCTTTAGAAGAAAACCTAAGAGAAATGTAGAGAGAATTGGAAGATATCAAAAGAAGCTTCTAGAGGTAAAAATAGAATACATGCTATTTCACAGAACGTAAATAAATGTGCCTAACAGCAGATTAGACACCTACAAAATATGAAAAAAACATACACACTGAAGTCTACAGAAAAGGAAAATGACTGTTTTTAAAAAAGCCTTAGTGGCCCTTGAAGTGTACATGCAATTTGTCAGGAATGGGAAGTAAGAAATTACGTTAATGAACAATGGCCAATATTTTTTCTAAGTTTCATGGAAAATACAAACTTCTAGATCCAGCAATATAGCCCAAGTAGTAAGACCATAATAAAAATGACATCAAATAATATAATAATAAAATGACTGAAGGACAGTGACTGAAAGAAAAACAAAACTTGATAACAGCAGAGTGAACAGAGTTTACATAATATAAGAAAAACAAAGTATAAAAATAAGATCCGATATCTCATAAGAAATAATACAGTACAGAAGATATCAAAACACTTATAAAAGAAAAAATCAACAAACACAAATACATGACAAACATTGGTAAATGGAACTTGGGTAAGATGAGAGGATAAAAGAAAAGATAATGCTCGTTTATTTTTTTAATTTATAAAGAGAGGCAATACATTCATTATTTGGAAGTTTAAAGTTTGAACTTCAATATAAAATATACCATGTGATGCTTGCATAATTACTTTCAAATATTAAATGGTTTTAATAATGATTATTTTAAAAATATTTATAGTTCTTCAAAGTAATTCCAATTTTATTGATATTAGTAATTAAAGTTAAATTACATTTATTTTTATGTTACCTAGGATGTGTGCATGAGTATGTATGCACTGCATTCTTATAAACCCTTCTCTCTGTCTGCCTATCTGTCCATACATTTATTCATGTCTCTATTTTTCCACATTTTTTCATCAAGTCTTCCAGCTTTATATTCATTCAACTATAAAAAGAGAAATATATACAAATATGTATGTGTTTTTTTTCCTGATAAAATTCTTATGGCTGTATGGTGATATTCTGGAGATTATTCCTTTTTTACATAATACTTTCTACCTATATCTTTATTGCTCTAACTTGAGTACATGCTAGTTTTATTAAAATTACAATGTTAATAAAATTGTTACTTACTAAACAAAAAAATATAAATTTACTTTCAAAACCTAAGTTTTGCATTTAATGGTGCATTCCTTACAGAGAAGGGTGACTTCCTGCTTAGTAAATAAAATGCGGTATGTCAGTGCTCCTGTTATACACATAGTAATTTCTTGCCAAATGGGAAATATGTTTTTAGAAAATGTCACTCAGAGGAAAAATGCATTAAACAAACACATTAAGAGGGTAGAAGAAATAACTGCAATGAGATCCTGCTTCAGAATATTTCTACAATCTCTCTTTATATGCTTAGCATCCCATACTATTCAACAACTTGGCTTTAGAAGGTACTTTGTTTTTACCTTCTCTGAAACTATATACAAATGCACTTATTCAGCTGCCTGAAATAAATTACTTTATATTCTGAGAAGCTTTAATTCTATATTAAAGCAAAAAAGTAGAAGGCATTACCCATGAATACGCCACACACTTAGTATTTATTGATATCTAAGCTGAATTTGGAGAGGAAAAAAGAAAACTCTGAGGAAATTAGGAAAATGTTTTAACAGTTTCCACCTTAGTAAAGTGTGTAAAGTATGCTATTCATGAGAAGCTACCACTTCATTATTGTTTCTCTTTATTATATTTTGACAAAGCAACTTTTAACTTTTAACTTCTAAATGGATTGCATCCATAAAAATTTAGGCTAATAGCTCCATTTGGTTTCCTGGGATATTTCTAATACTGTACATGTGGTGAAGGGTTATCATACATGTCAAACTCTTCAAGGTAATTTGCCAATGGCTGTAGACTTTATGCAAGAAGTTTTAATGAAGGCTCTATGATGCAAGATTTTTTCAGGGTTGCTTTGCCACCTGGAAATCTGTGGCTGGCGGTGCTTTCTGCTTGAGTATTGTTCACACCTGCTGAGCTCATGCCCTCCACTTGGCCTGGCAGGCTGTGTTTGGCTTGCACTACCAGCCCAGATCCCCTGCCTCCCAAAGATGAGCCAGGCACCAAGGGCCAAGGGGTGTGTGAGTGAGTGTGAGGTCCAGCACTGCACACAGCAAGTCATGCTGGATGCTATGGTGGGACAGAGAGCTCCAAGCACCAGCACAGTTGTTAGATCTGTGCAAGGCTACAGCTAAACCAGACATACCACAAGCAGTTTCCGCTGAGGGTACCAGTGTCTGAATGAGGGAAACTCAGTGGCACTAAAAAGCTGGGAGATGCCAGAAACTGCACAGCCCCAAAGAGGATGTCACATCCCTGTTGCTGGGAGCTGCTATGTCTGGGATCCCAGAAGAGTTGCAGCTCTTGTCTCCTTCTCATGGCCCACAGCCCAGTGTGCAAGAGGGCAGGTTTTGGAAGGGGGAGGTTGATACCAGCCTGTTTGTGTTATAGCTCTTGGGCAGCTCCTGGGCTGGACTGCCCAGCCTCTGCTTCTGGTTGTGTGGGGTGGCTGCCCAGGCTGGCAGAGGGCTACAGTGTTACAGCAGTTCTGGTTTGAGGAATCCTAATGTCTAGGCCACCAGAAGGGTGACCATCCTTCATTCCCACCATTGGTGAGCTTGTCACCACCCACAGCTCAAGCAAGCCAGCCAGGAACACTTTACAGCTCCTTTTGCTCCTGCCTTTTAGCAGATCTCAAGTTCTTGTCCCACATCCAGGAAGAATGAGGTTATGTAGACAACTGGAGGGTGAGCAGGCCAGAGCAGAGCTTTATTGAGTGACAGAAGAGCTCTCAGGGGACCCGAAGTGGGTAGCTCCTTTCCACAGCCAGGTCATCCCGAAAAATTTCCGAGTCTGGCTGAGTCTGATTTTTTTCTGTGCTCGGAATGGAGGAAGTGCATGCTGATTTGCTGATTGCATGAGGCAGTCATGGGCGGGCCTGGAAAAAACAACATTGAATTGGCCAAAATGAATCAATGAAGTTCTCACTCCAGGTGGCAAACTCCACGCAGAACTGGCAGCCAGATGGGGCCCCAGGCTCCAGGCCATTCCTGGCTTGAAGATGGGGTTTCACCCAAACTGCCCCTCCCTGCGCAGGAACTTGTCTCCTGCCACAATCAACATGCTGTTCACAGAGCCCAGGCTGTCTGCCAAGGGGTGCCTGCAGGCCAGCTCCGTGCCACCCTCAGCCCCTGGAGACCAGAGGGGGTTGGCATGTCATCACTGTGCTGACGGTGCACACACCTGGCTGGGTTGCAACTGTGCCCCGGCTTGGAGACACCAGAGCGGGCGCCGGGAGCAGGGAGAGGCCAGGGAACCAGAGCAGGCACTTCCAATACCATAGGGGTATGGGGCTTCCCGGGCCCTTGAGAGCGCTGGGATGCCCAGATCGGGAGCCACTAGGGATCTGGAAGCTGTGTCTGGTAGAGTGTCTCCCACCCCACCAACTCGGTAAGGCCTGGGGCTCCCGCTGGGATCACCTGTTCTCAGCATTCACAGCATGTGCAGCCTGGGCCACACCTGCAGCGCTGAAGATGGCATCCTCACAGGAGCCGCTCCAGACGGGCTGCCGCCACCATCACCTATACTGTCTTTACAAAAGACTTCAGGTAGAAACTCTTACAGCGTTCTCCAGGTGACTGGTATTGTGCTTAATTTCATCTAACGCAGCAATTGTCAGCTCCAAACTAGTTATTTTCGGTATGTGCTTTGCCTGGGATTACTATTTGGGACAATGAGTTAATATTTTGTATTTATTTATGTGGCAAAGACACTGCGGAAAAAAGCCTCATCTGCCACGCCAGGAAAAAAATGCACATACAGCATGCTAAGCAGATAATGAATGGAGACTAGAAAATATAACTAGATATTTCTTACCTCTGTTACTCATGATTAGTAACAATTGGTAACTTTTGTTATTGTATAAATGAAGTGAGTTTGCCATTAATTTTTTGTTCACATTTAAAGAGCACCATTTCATTATAGTTAAATAAATGCCTGCATTGGAATTGAACTAAATGACTTGGAATCTGACGCCACTTTTACCTTCTTTTGTGGCTTGAGGCTCCTAACTTCACCTCTTTGTGATTCAGTTTTCTTCTTACTAAGCTGTGGTAAATTTTTGAAGTTTTGGGTATGTGATGTGGTAATCAAGGTATATTCATTCTTTTACAATTCCTAGGTCTTTATATTTCTGTATGAGATAAATACTACTGATGGATTTTTATGGCACTTATGTTTACAAAATTGCTATTCTATGCTAGAAATTACAAAGCTAAACTAAGATTTTATATACTGTAATCAAAAAATGGTTATTATTTCTAACCCAAATCTACTTTCTCTTTGATAATTCTGTGCGAATATATAGAAATAAATTTATTTTATGATAACTGACAGATATGAAACAATGAGAAATCTCTTTAGAGCTCACTGAAAATTATTTGAACTAGTGAAGATGACCTTAACATATTATTTTAATACCTACTAGTATAATTCAGGCATCTTTGAATAATGATACTCTTTGCATTTAAATATATGGAAGAAATAAAGAAATACTGTGTTTTATTCATTAAAGTTTTTGTTTTTTCAACTTTTGCAGCTCTGTAACACTGTGGCTGCAATAATTTACAAATGTGGTTTTAATACATGAATGTGTCAGAAAGCCTAACAATCTTTGATATGTTTATGAGCTTTCAATAAAAATGGTATTTAACCCTTTAAAAATGTCAAATTTCTCATTTTTGAAATATGGAAATATGTAACTTCTTCATGCTTTTATTTTTTGAAATTTATAGTAAATATTTACAATGAAAAATGTATTTATATAAGTAACACATAAAGCTTTATTAATTTACTTTAATCAACCCTTTAGTCACCCTCCCAAGATTCTTTGTTAAATAGGATTATGAAAATACATTTTGTCAACATCTCATTTCCAAATAGCTTAATCTCAACACATTGCTTTTTCAAAATGACTTTCAGTACATTCTTTTTGAGTAACACATTTAATAAATTATAAACATCTTGAATTTTAAATTTTAATTAACATACAATTTGTTGCCATTGTATTAAAGCTTTTTGGTGTAGTTAGTAGTGATCATACATAACTACACATTATGTTTTACTCAATTGTTAGAGAAAGGGCAATTTGTTGAATGTGGGTACCCAGATCATATCTTTATTTTGTCATTTTTCTCATGTATCAACATGTGCAATGCAAAGTACAGACATGTCTACAGCAAGTTTCTTTAAAGTTGTGAAAAACACTGAAATTTGTAAATTTTCTCCATGTAATTTTTATATCTAATTATCACAGTTGTATTACATCAGATTTCTAGTAATATTTTCTTAGTAATTTTTCTAGTTTTTATAAAATGAGAAACTTAAACATGGTCACACATATTCCACTGGTTTATTTAATATAAATTACATAATGACAATAATAATTACATCAGCAATTTAAAGATTTGATAACAAATACTTTATGGTGCATTTACAATTCCAGTAGTGAGACCCAAAGCAAAAGAGTGTAGTAGAAAGAGTAGTCTACCAACACTAATCATTCATCCTCACATATTATAAAACTTATTTTTAAACATTAATAGAATGATTTAATCTAATAGATCCTTCATGTGGAAAATAAAAATATTTGTAATTATTACACTTAAATATAGATATTTTGAAATAAGTTTTATATTTCTTATTATATGGGGATATTTTTATCTGTGGAATATTTGTTTTATATTTTCATATTTTTAAAAGATAAATCAATTATTATGGATATGTTAGACACTTATAAGTAAAAATTATCTTTTTATTTACTCATGCATGAATTTTGAAAACTACAAATATTTACTGTTGACCAAGATTAGACATATACAAACTGTTCTATGATGTTAAAATATAACAATACATTCCTTGTGCAACTTAGACTTTCAAAATATAGTCAAAATTTATATAATTTAGCATACTTGGCATAAAAGTATTTATCTGAATATAATTAGATAATAAAATAAATAATAATATTGAATATATGATATATATTTGATATGATTTGGCTGTGTCTTCACTCAAATCTCATCATGAATTATAGCTCCCATAATTACCTGTCTTGTGGAGGGACCCCGTGAAAGATAATTGAATCATGTGGATGGGTCTTTCCTATGCTATTCTCGTGATAGTGAAAACGCCTCTGCTATCCGATGGTTTTTATGAAGGAGAGTTTCCCTGCACAATCTCTCTTCTCTTGTCTGCTGCCATGTGGCACGTGCCTTCACCTTCCACCATGATTCTTCCCTATGTATCTTCCCTATGTCACCTCCCACCATGATTCTTCCACCATGTGTCTTCCCTAGCCACATGGAACTGTGGGTTCATTAAACCTCTTTCTTTTGTTAATTGCCCAATCTCCAGTATGTCTTTATCCACAGTATGAAAACACATTAATAAAGCATTTGATCTAAGAATCACCTAAAACTGAAATTAAATTTTGATTTATATAGCCTTCATATACAAAGACTAAATTCCAGAACACCATTTTTTATTTAAGTATTTTTAAAATGTTACCCTCAATACTGATTTGTTTTTAATCACAATGTATTTCATGAAGAAAGAAACTGCTATCTGCCTTTTCCTTTGGTGTTCTATAGATAAATTTTTAGTGAAGGATATTTTTCATTGTATCTATTTTATAATAGTGGATCTCCAAAAAACTTATTTTCTACTAACTTATCAAATATTCTGCATCAAAGTCAATGCTAGAACTTTACATATGTTATTTATAATCTTCAAAATCACACTCCAAGAAAGTTATCATTTCCATTTTATGCATGAGGAAATAGAAAGTTTAAACAATATATGTAGGAGAAGGTCTATTCAGTAGCTGCAAGAGAGGAATTTAGAGCGTGACTTGTAGAAATCCTAAGACATAGCCTTTTTAATAATACACACACACACACACACACACACACACACACACACACACATATATACAGTCTATTCCAGTAATTATCTGCACCATACTCTTTTTGAAAAAATTTTAACAAAAATTTGTCTTAGATAATAAAACTGTATAAGCTCATAAGTTTCTTCTGAAAAGCCTGTTAAGATTTGATTTAAATTTACTTGATCTATACATCAGTTTTGAGAAGATAATTAAATATTCAGTCTTCCAATTCTTGACTATGCACCTCTCAGTTCATTTTGGCTTCATTTAATTGATATGGCACTGTTTTGCAACTTCCAGTGTATATCTTTCTTTAAATTTATTATAATAATTATATTTTTACAGTACTATTACGAAGGAAGTTTTATTTTAAATTATGTTTTCCTAAATTTTCAATAGAAGGTATAGAATACAATTTATTGTTTATATTAATACTGCTTCTACAATCTTGTTAAATTTATTAGTTTTTGTATCTTTAATTTTTGTGGATTTTCTTAGGATTTTGCTATGCTATCAAGATATAAAAATGTTTTACTTTTTTAAACTCATATTTGTTTAATCTTACTTTGTTTTTCTTCCCTTATTGCACAGCCTAGTACTTATGATAAAAGGATCAATTAATGTGGTTAATGCTTAACAAGCATAAAGCCTTTCACCATTGATCTGTTAGATCCTTAATAGGTGGTATTAATCAAGCTAAGAAATACTTCTGTTTCTAGTTTACTGGGAGTTTTTGTCATAAAAGTATATACATTTTGTCATATTATATTTTACATCTCTTGAAATTATTTTGTGTTTTTCTCTTTTTCTTTACTACTATACATTGCACTTATATATTTACAAATATTCATACACTCGGCATTCCTGAGGTAAACTTGAATTGGTCATAACATAGTCTCATTTTTATTTGTTGTTGGATTCAATATTTCTTGTATGTTTATAAAAATATTAGATTGTAGTTTTCTTTTAGTAATTGTCTAGTTTCAAAATTGACACAAATGTCTCAATTTTCTGAAAAACTGTATAACATATTGGTATCATATTTATCTAAAATGAAACGGTTTAGAACATTTTTAAATAGAACATTTTTAGATTTATTTTTAAAGACTTCTGAGCCTAGAGTTTTTTTGTGGAAAAGTTCTTTCTATAGAATTGCTTTTTCTTTCTGCTACACTAAGGATTATTAATGTATGTCCTAATTTTTATTTTGTTTACTTCAATAGCTTTTGGGGTACAAGTGGATTTTGTTAACACGGATGAATCCTATACTGGTGAATTCTGAGGTTTAGCGTACTCAATATGGAGATTTTATCTTTCATCTCCTTTGTGTCCTCTCCATTTTGAGTCTTCTGAGTCTAGCATACCACTCTGCATAACTTTGTGCCCTTATAGCTTAGCTCCCACTTGTAAGTGAAAACCTGTAATATTTGTTCTATTCCTGAGTTACCCCACTTAAAATAATGGCCACCAGCTCCATTCAAATTGCTGCCAATTACATTATTTTGTTCCTTTCTATGGTTGAATAGTATCCTTTTTATTGTTGAATAGGAACATTATATATATATATATATATATATATATATATATATATATATATATATACACACACACACACACACATATATATGTTCCTTAGACAGTGATTGGTCAGTGGAAACTTAACTTGGTTATATAGGTTTGTAATTTTGAATTGTGCTGCATTCACGGGCAAGTGTCTTTTCCGTATAATGACTTCTTTTCCTTTGGATTGATATTCGGTAGTGAAATGGCTAGATTGAATGGTACATCTACTTTTAGTCCTTTAAGGAATCTTTTTCTAAAAATGTTCTATTTTATCTAGGTTGCAAAATCAGTGGCGTATTTTGTAATTGTCTCATTATTATTTTATTTTCTGAAAGATTTGGAGTGATGTTTTCTATGTAATTCCTGGCATTGGTAATTTTTCCTCACTTTCCTTGATAAGGATCTTGATAAGAAATCTACATATTTTATGACTTGTTTAAAAAAATAGGTTTCGGCTTCATTTTACTTTTTCCTTTGACATTCTGTTTCTATTTCATTTATTTCTGCTCTTACCTTTGCATTTTTCCTTCCATTTGTTTTCTATTAAATATGCTCTTTTTCTATTTTAGATTGTTAGACTAGAAATTTATTAAAAAATGTTTGTTTCCAATGTAGGCAGTTACAACTGTAAGTTTACTTTTAAACATGCATATGCCTGATTCTCACAAATTTCATATATTCAGCTCAACACATTACACATTCTCATTCTGATTTCACTTGTCATTTTTCTCTTCCCATCCAATATGTTGTAATTACTTATAATGTGCCTGCTTACATTTTAAGCCACACAGGACCATAGCAGTAAAATAAGTCTATTGTTTACAAGTAAATTAAATTGGGAAGAGGCAAAAAAAAAAAAAAAACCTTTTTTTTTTTATAAATACAGATATGTATCATTTCTGATCTTCATTTTTTTAGGAGGATATAAGTTTTCATTTGGCATTACATTTTAAGGTAAAAAATTCCAAACATTTATTTTGGAACAAGTCAGCTTTTGAAAAATTTTCTTAGTTTTCCTTTTATTTATTTACATACATTCTTGAATAAAATTTCTCCTGTGTACAGAATTCTGAGTTAACATTTCTTCTTGGTTGCTTAAAGTATGTGTTCCACTTTCTTCTGTCTTCCATTGTTATTGGTGGATCATTGTTATTCTGCATCAGTATGTAATTTTTTTTCTTGTATCTTTCAAGCTTTGCTATATAATTTTGGGTTTAAGCAGTTTAAATGTGATGTGTCTCAGAATTGTAGGGAACCAGCCCTGCATCACCCGTGCAAACCCCATGTTAGCTGGTGACAAAGGAACGAGAAAAAGACAGATTAAGAGAGATAGTGGGACCAGGGGCCATCACTCATTACTTTGGAGAAGACAGTGAAGGCCCAGACCTCTGATCATCTACGCTATTTATTGGTTACAATCACTTTGATACATAGGGTAGGGGTGGAGTGATGGCAGAGTGCATCAGTGAGCCAGAACTGGTGTGTTATTCTAAGGACTGATAACAGTGGTGGTTTGGGAGTTTCACAAAACAAGAACACGTGGTTATCTTTAGTTTATTATCTATGTGCAGCTGGTGAAACATGGACCTTACAAGGAGCCTACAATCTGGCTACATCATAGAGCTACGACGGGGTTTTACGTCCTTGAGCACAACGTTTACTGTAATAGAGCCAAGGCCGCCCTGCACTGGAACATGAGGCATGGAGAGGGCTCTGTGGCCCTCTGCAGTTTGTTGTGCCTTGTTTATGTGTTACTCATAACCAATTTATGTAGGCACTCTGTAATTCCTTTTTCCTTTGCTGCTTTCCCCAACAAGAATGAGCTTATTTGTACTTATCCTGCCTGGTGTTCATCTTATGCCTGAAAACTTCTTTCAACAAATTTGGAAAAGTACATCAACTATTTTCTGAATGTTTTGCCCATTCTTAATCTTTCCATGTTTCTTATTGTAGGTATAAATATGCCTGATCCCTTGATAAAGTCTGTTCAAATCTTTCAGTACTTTATCTCTATATTCTTTACCTGGATTATGTCTATTAGTATATATTTAGTTTATGCTTTCCTTTGTCATATATACTTCATTAAATTTATCCAGTGAATTTTTTTCAAGCTTCTAATTTTCAATGTTAGAATTGTTATTTGATTATTATTATTGTTTCTATTCCTTGTTGAGATTTTCTTCTTTACTACTGAGATTTTATGTACTAAAAATATGTGTTGCATTAGTTAATTTATTTGATTATAGTAGTCACAAAAACCTTTCCTCTCTTGGTTCTAATGGCTGATTCTTCTCAGGTCCAGTCTTAATTGTCTTTTTATTTTAGCATATGCTCCATATTCGTGATTCATCATAATTGAGTAATTGTGCATTTTATTCTAAACTTTATGAGACATTATGAATGACTATTATTTCTTTTTACTTGTAAAAATGTTATATTAGGAATAGTATAATTAAATTTGAAAATTATAATATAATTATAAAATAGAAATTTATATAATTACATTATATAACTATCACAGCTATCCCCTGCAGAAGAAATAATTTTACTAAAATCTTAGTCTTTTATATGAAGAAACATAACCTACATCTTGTATTTTTTTTCTGCATTTTGTGAATCCATTCTGTAGTCTGTTAACCTTAAGTAATTAGAATCCATTTCATGTGGTCTTAATGTGTACAAAATTAACAAATAATATATTCACATCATAGAAAAATATAAAATGGTCAAGGGTCAAAAAAAAACTGTTATTAAAAATCATAACACTTGGAGGTAACCATTTTTGAGATTTTTGATGTCTAATTCTCCCTCCCAGTTTTCTTATGGATTATGTCGTGCTTTCTATTTGGCGCAATATTATTTTAATATTAATATATTCCTATTAGTATATAAATTATTATAATATGAAACTTATGCTAAAGTGTCAATGCTAATTTAAATTGCAATACAGGGCTACACTTACCATAAATACATGTATGCATTCATATATTTCATAAGATATGCAGAAATGACAAATTTCCATCTTTGACTTTAAATGCTCACACTGATTAGCATGAAATTTGTTGTGCTAAATAGCCTGAGAAGAGGGGAGCATAAAATTGACTTGACATGCTAATATTGTATTTTACAGTGGGTCACATTATAATTAAATGGGAATTTTCTTGTAGCTACACATGGTGACTTTGCCTTCAAAAAATACTCCTACTGTCAACAATTCTATGGGAATATTATTAGTCTCATAAGGAGATAAACTTGTTTAAAAACTGCTAAAATTTCTGAAGTTTGTGCCTAATTAAATTTACAGAAGATCCTTGGTGTTTAACTATTCATAGTGTGAATTTAAGACAAAAGAATAAGCAAACCAGAAGATAAATGGTGTTTATAACTTGTAAGTGCAACTGTGTTTCTAAACTATACCTGGTACATATGTTATGCCTAATCCAAGAAGGTTACTTGTGTCAAAATAAATGCTAATGTAACATCTTAAATCAATGGCCAAACTGAAACAACTAGCCACTGATAGAAGAATATAATTACTGGTTCAGTTTTAACAATGAGGATTATATGTAGCTTTCTAAAAATATTACCTATATAATTCTGCAAATTACCAGCAGTTTGACATCAGGCAAGTTACTCTTTGCTCAGTTTCTCTATCTGTAAAATGTGCATAGTAATAATTTAGATACCTCAAAAGGTTATGTCAGTTTAGACTGAATTAATATTTACCAAACACATAGAATGTTGCCTCACTGTATTCCTATTATTGAGGAAAACATTGTAAAACAAATGTAAAATAATGTTGGCTGTCTTGTTTTTTTGTTTTGTTTTGTTTTGTTTTAACAAAAAAAAAAGCTCTTACATTTGGCCCAAGTATTTCAAAATCTCCAATTAGCAAAGTATCAATTACATTAAATTAATGTTATTTGCCTAAATAACATAACTCTAGCTAAGTATTCGATAATTCTATTCTGTTTTTATACCCAAAAGTCTTTGTTCCCTTGGGTGTGTATATGTGTTTTCCATAAATAGCATACTTAAAGCTGACAGGTAAAGTAGCTTAATTCAGTAGGTGCTAAATAATAGAAATCGGAAATTGAAATTTCATAGCAAAGAAATGTGAGATAAAAGGGATTACCTTTCAAGAGCATCAGATAAAACCCTGTGTAGATTTTGTGTGTATGGGTGTGTGGAAAGTTAGTCAATACTTCTGCATTCATTCAGGAACTCAGGCATTATGGTGGCTGCATGCCCAGATAGCAACGTCTGTGAACAGGTGGACTTAATGCTTCAAGGCTACATGTGGTTGGCAATAAATTGAATTCACCACAAAGAAAACAAAGCAAATCAACAAAAGAGTGTTTTTGTGCAAATGGCAAAATATTAAGCCACAGGAAGGTCAGTTGAAAGAATAGCTAAGACAAACTGCTAAATTTGTGAAAGTATTTTGTGCATAGTTATTTTATTTGACTTCCTGTCCAAGTGGTTAAAAACAGCCATTCAGCATATTGGAGAACCCGCAGAGTCAAAAATTACAAAACGTGATTTAAAACAGCTGCTTGAGAAATATCATACTGAGCAAAACCTGGAGAATATACATTTATATTTCTTGGTTAAAGAAACCCACTATTAAATATCATTCATAAAATAGAGATTGACTATGTAATGTAAACATGAATTTGGTCATTAAAGATACTTGTCTCTCAGTGACAACAAGTAGTTGCTGTTTTAATGGAGGGTCTATTTAATAAAACGATGGCGCTGATTTTATTATTTTTAAGACACTTGAGAGACTGGTTAAAATTTATGTTGAAAGTTTTAAAGATATAACTGTAAACTAAAAATAGGCTTTTAAATGTATTTTACATATAAACTCTCAGGCTTCATCTTATTTGTGATTGTATGCCTTTTTTCTTATTCTTTTTTTTTTTAATTCTTATTTGTATTTTATTTAGAAGTCATTGTGTTGTAGATGTAATTTAATATAAACTTTTTATTGTGGTTTTATATTTAGGAAAAAGTTGTACACCTATTAGAGTTCCCATGAGCTCTATACTCTTAACATTTTACATCAGTGTAGTCATCACAAATAATGAGATAATAATTACACAGTATTAACTTATAAAATGCACAATTTTTAATAATTTCATAGTTCGTATCCACTAACCTTATACATTTCAGAGTCCCATACAGGATACCACATTATATTAATATTATCTCTTTAGACACCTTCTGGCTGTGGCACTTTTTCAGACGCTCCTTGTTTTGATGTTTTTGACAGTTTTAAGGTGTATTGTTCAGGTGTATAGAAGAATGTCCCTTGATAGGGATTATCTCATATTTTTCATGGTTAGGCAACCATTATTAGTTTGTATCAAGGCAACAGAAGTAAAGTGCCATTCTCATATCATCCTATCAAATGTATGGAATGCCAGCATGCAATATTACTGCTGATGTTAAATCTGATCAGCTGGCCGAGGTAGTATTTATTAGGCTTCACCTGTTTCATTCTCCCCCATTCTCTCCAAACACACCTGACAAACCCCAGCCTGTCTAATATCTCTGAAATTCTTCTTTTTCCAGAATGGTATATAATGAGATTCACACAATATATAGATTTTTCTCCAACTTGTCATTTAGCAATATGCATTTGAGTTTTATCTGCATCATTTTGTGGTAAAAATGGCCACACTGCCCAAAGTAAATTTTAGATTCAGTGATATTCCTATCAGGCTACCAGTGACTTCCTTCGCAGAATTAGGAAAACAAACAAACAAACAAACAAACAAACAAAAAACGATTTTAGATTTCATATGGAAGCAAAAAAAAAAAGAGCCCTTATAACCAAGACAATCCTAAGCAAAAAGAACAAAGCTGGAGGTATCATACTACCTGACTTCAAATATACTACAAGAATACAAGTAACCAAAACAGCATGGTTCTGGTACCAAAACAAATTTATAGACCAATGGAACAGAACACAGACCTCAGAAATAACACCACACATCTATAACAATCTGATCTTAGACAAACCTGACAAAAATAAGCAATGGGGAAAGGATTACCTATTTAATAAATGGTGCTGGGAAAACTTGCTCACCATATGCAGAAAACAGAAAGTGGACCCCTTCCTTATACAAAAATTAACTCCTGATGTATTAAAGGCTTACACATAAAACCCAAAACCATAAAAACCCTAAAGGAAAAACTATTCAATATCGTTCAGAACATAGGCATGGGCAAAGACTTCACGACTAAAACACCAAAAGCAATTGCCACGAGAGCCAAAATTGACAAACATAATGTAATGAAACTAAAGAGCTTCTTCACAGCAAAAGAAACTATCATCAGAGTGAATAGGCAACCTACAGAATGGGAAAATGTTTTTTGCAATCTATCCATCTACCAAAGGGCTAATATCCAGAATTTACAAGCAAAGGAAATGAACAGACACTTCTCAAAAGAAGACATTTATGTGGCCAACGAACATGTGAAAGAAACCTCATTATCACTAGTCATTAGAGAAATGCAAATTAAAATTATAATGAGATCCATCTCATAGCATTTAGAATGGTGATCATTAAAAAGTTAGGAAACAACAGATGCTGGTTAGGGTGTGGAGAAATAGGAATATTTTTACACTGTTGGTGGGAGTGGAAATTAGTTCAACCATTGTGGAAGATAGTGTGGCAATTCCTCAAGGATCTAGAAACAGAAATACCATTTGACCCAGCAATCCTATTACTGGGTCTATACCCAAAGGATTATTAATCATTCCACTAGAAAGACACATGCACACGTATGTATATTGCAGCCCTGTTCACAATAGCAAAGACTTGGAACCAATACGAATGACCATCATTGACAGACTGTATAAAGGAAATGTGGCACATATACAGCATGGAATACTATACAGCCATGAAAAATAATGAGTTCATGTCCATTGAAAGTAATGGATGAAGCTGGAAACCATCATTCTCAGCAAACTAACATAGGAACAGTAAACCAGACACCTCTTTTCTCACTCATATGTGGTACTTAAACAGTGAGAACACATAGACACTGGGAGTGGAACATCACGCACTGGGGCCTGCTGGGGGGCGGGGCAAGGGGAGGGAGAGCATTAGGAAAACTACCTACACGACAGCTTTTAGGCTGATGGGTTGATCTAGATGAGGGGTTGATAGGTGCAGCAAACCCCTATGGCACCTGTGTACCTATGTAACAAACATGCACGTTCTATGCATTACCAAGAACTTAAAGCAAAATAAAAAAAAATTATAAAAATCAAAAAAATATTTTTATTGTTATGTGTTATGCTTTTAAATATTATCTTTTTATTCATTTTTCTTATATTCCACTTACATGTATGTTTCAAATTTATTATTTCCCATTTTTTACAATTTTTATAAATTTATATTTTAAATTTATTTATTATACTTTAAGTTCTGGGATATATGTGCAGATCATGAAGATTTGTTACATAGGTATACACATACCATGGTGGTGGTTTGCTGCATCCACCACCCCATCATCTACATTAGGATTTTTCCAATTTTTTTTATAAAACAGTCTTTTTGTTGATGCATAACAGATATACATAGTTTCAAGGTACATGTGATAATTTAATATATTCAGATAATTTATAAAGATCAAGTCTGTGTAGTTGTGTTTTCATAACCTTAATTATTTCTTTTTTTCTTCATGCTATAAATACTCATATCATTATTTTCACTATGCTGAAATGTACCATAAAGTATTGTAAACTATAATCATTCTACTGATGTATTAAACACTAAATCTAATTACATCAATCAAGTAATATATTTGAACCCATTAATCATCTTTATTGTCCCTGCCCCCTACCCTTCCCAGCCTCTGATAACCACCAATCTACTTTTTATCTTCATAGGATACAATCTTTTAGCTCTGACATATAAAAAATAAGGGCCGGGCGCAGTGGCTCATGCTTGTAATCCCAGCACTTTGGGAGGCCGAGGCGGGTGGATCACGAGGTCAAGAGATCGAGACCATCCTGGTCAACACAGTGAAACCCCATCTCCACTAAAAATACACAAAATTAGCTGGGCATGGTGGTGCGTGCCTGTAATCCCAGCTACTCAGGAGGCTGAGGCAGGAGAATTGCCTGAACCCAGGAGGCGGAGGTTGCAGTGAGCCGAGATCGCGCCATTGCACTCCAGCCTGGGTAACAAGAGCGAAACTCCGTCTCAAAAAAAAAAAAAAAAAAAAAACATGCAATATTTGTATTTCTATGCTTGGTTTATTACACTTAACAGAAAGTTATTCCATGCTCATGGAGGGGAAGAATTGATATTTTTTAAATGGTAATACTACTCAAAGCTATTTACATATTTTATGTAATTCCTGTTAAAATACCAATGACATTTTCACAGAAACAAACAACAATTTTAAAATTCATATGAAATGACAAAAGACCCTCAATAGACAGAGCAATTCTGAGCAAGAAAACAAACCTAGAAGGATAACAATGTGTGACTTCAAAATTTACTACAAAGCTATAATAACCAGAAATTCAGACCAATAAAACAGTATCTATAACTCATATATAAGTTAACACATTTATAACCAACTCATCTTTGACATGGGGCCAATAAGATACAGTGAAGAAAGACCAGTATCTTCAATAAATGATGCTGAGAAATCTAATATTCATATGCAGAAAAGTGAAACTAGATTAGAATTTTTCACTATGCACAAAAATAAAATGTAAGTGAATTAAATACTTAAATCTGAAACCAGAACCTATGAAAACTATTGAAGGAAACACTGGGGAGATGCTCTAGGACATTGATCTTTGCGAAGTCTTTTTGTATGAAATTTCAAAAGGACAGCCAACCAAAGCACAGATTGACAAATGGGATTACATCAAGCATTAAAGCTTATGGTCAGCAAAGGAAACAACAAGATAGACAACCCACAGAATGGAAGAAAGCATTTACAACTATCCATCTGATAAGGGATTAATAAGCAGGATATATAAGAAGCTCAATATCAAATAAAAGCACAATTTAAAAATGGGCCAAAGATATAGAAATGGCCACAAGTATATAAGAAAATGTTGAACATCGCTAATCAGATAAATTCAAAACAAAACCAAAATGAGTTATACTCTCACCCCAGTTAAAATCGCTTTTATCAAAAAGGCTGTAGCAGATGTGAGTGAAGATGTGGAGAAAGGGGAACCTCAAACACTGTTGATGGAAATATACATTAGTGCAGACACAATGGAAAACTGTATAGAGTTTCCTTGTGAGATTTAAAATATAATAACATAGGATTTTGCAACTCTGCTTCTAGAGATATATCCAAAAGAAATAAAATCAATATATCAAAGAGATATCTGTACTCCCACCATTCACAATAGCTAAAATATGTAAACTTTTGAATTCTTGCATTCAATCACTTTTTCTTTAATGTGTCAATTCCAACAAGTTTTTAGATATCTGATGTACTGATTCTATTATGTTTTTTATTTTTTATCATATCCTAGTGCTCTTGTTTTTTCCTTAGCTAGGTTAGATTAGCATCATTTTTCTGAAAGCATCCTGAGTACTCCTGATCTCCCCAACTGCATTATACTTGCCTGACAAAACAGAGCCATATAGGGAGAAAGGTGAATAGAAATGAAGGCAAAAAAGGAGATTACTTTGTGATGTATTTTCTGAATAGGTGAAAGGGGTTGAAATGCAGTACATTAATAAGTGGAGAGACTGTCCTTAGAAACAGAGGTAGTTCATACATGATAACAGGAGGGGAAGGAAAATATATGAACACAGATTCAGAAACTACAGAAAAAGAGAAATACTGAATATCTTTTGTGATAAATGTTATTGGAGGTAAATTTATAATGTTTAGAATTACTGTGAGACTAAAGTTACATAGTGAAACTAGTTGGCATTATCTATAATGTTTGGTGGCCTGGGAGCTTAAAATCCAAAATAAATAGTTGTGGCTACCCAGGGTTTTTGGACTAGAAGGAAAAAATATAACTGGAGTTATAAATGTAAATAATGGTAGAGTATTAAAAACACTCTACAACAAACTCTGTTGATCCATGAAATTCAATTTTAATTGGTGAAACATAAAACAAGTCGTTGCTGCTTTGGACACATATAATAATAATAAATATGAATTAACAGCATTCAGAATATTAAAGGTCTAAAAGTCAAAAAAGAGTATATTCTTGTAATAATCTAATGAATTAATGAATTATTTCACTACCACTCACTATATTCTTACATTTGACTAAGTTCTGGGGTCAAATCTCTTTTTTTTAACATGTGGTAAAGGTCAAAAAAGAGTATATTCTTGTGATAATCTAATGAATTATTTCTCTACCACTCACTATATTCTTACATTTGACTAAGCTCTGGGGTCAAATCTTTTTTTTTTTTTTTATCATGTGGAGTTTGTAGTCTTAACCAATCATTTACAAGATAAATTTCAGTCCATCTTCTGCATGTCTAGTAACCAGGTTTTATAAAGTACCATTCCTAGAATGGAGGCCATATTTTATATGACTCTGCAAATAATTAATAATATTCTTTTTCTAGTAATATTGTTACGCTGCCAAAATAAAATCACTTGGTTCATGGGTTGACCCAAATTATCTCAAATGTGCACATACAATACAAACCCAGGTTTAGAATTGGAAAAAAAAAAAAGCATAATTCATCAATATACCTCACTTAATAAATGGACACTTTTTGAATATAATATATGTTCAATATTATAATGTCAATAATACATGCACTGTCATTTTCACTATGAACCTAGTTGCATTCACAGTTCTCATTTCCCTTAGCCTGTTTACTTTAACAATAATCTCAAAGAAAGATGAGAACTTCCAGAGGTCCTCATAAAACTTTAAAAAATGGACATATTTTCTAATTAGGTATCTTTTGTTTTTTACCTTGACTATGCTAAAAAAATTAGCATACTGAAATGTGGGCTTCATAGTGGGCAAATTTGATTTACATTTTCCTAAATTTCAGGGGTAATTATTAGAGATAGATTATTTAACTACCCTGTAATTAAAATACCAATGAGCCAGTTCCCCTAAAAAAATCTCCCTATTGTAGACAGACAATTCCCTTCCACTTGAATATTTTAGCCATAAAAAGTTGCTCCCTATGTAACACATATTTTTTCAAGCTTGAAAGAGGAAAATGCATATGCAGGCCATCCTTAATAACCCTGAAAGAAAACTTCCCACTGTATTTCAATGCACTTATTCAGTCATTAGATAGAATTGATACCCAGAGATTACATGGTTGATAGCCCTAATGTTTCTGAGCAAAGTATAAAGAGTTTAATTTTAAAGGGTGAGGAAGAGGCAGGTTATCATACATTGTATCATTTTCCTTTTGAAGTTAGGCTGTAGGGTAGATTCTGTCACGAAATGGCAGTTTTCTAGGATCAGTGGGAAATGGAGTTTGGCAAACAATAATTGAATCAGTCTCTACTTTGGAAATCAATTTCAAAAATACTCAAGTGAAATATCAATAAATTTATATTTTATAGAATACTTACCACTTTAAAGACATATTTTGAGTTCTTGAAGAATGACATGTTAAAAGGACCATGTATATGCATGTATGTGTGTTTATGCATATGTATATATGCACATACATAGAGAGAGAGCTAGCTCAGGATGACTTCTCACAATAACAGATTTTAGGCTAATTTTGATAAACACCCCACCCAGTGTGTGTGCATGTGTGTGAATGTGTGTATGGGTGTTTATTTCACTCATATTATTCTCCAATAGAGTGAAACAGGGTCAAATGAAAAATGGCTGGAGTTTGTTTATTCTAGAATTGACCTCTAACTCAATTTATGTAGACCATGCAAGGGGTGACCTGGTTACTGTCAGGTAAAAATCTAGCTTTCAGCCTTCCATTTCATCCTCTAACCTTTTAAACCAACATCATCAGCAGCAGCATCTTCAAATAGATTTCCCCTTTACTCGAGTCAATTGATGTCATATTATTTCCATTCTAATAACAAAATACAAGCATATCTTTGGAGATATTGCTGATTTGGTTCTAGACCACCACAGTAATGAACTATTACAAAAAAATATGATCACACAAAGTTTTTGGCTTCTCAGTATATGTAAAAGTTCTTCACATTCTAGTACAGCCTATTAAATGTGCAATAGCAACACCTTAAAATTAAAAAATATTGTATTGCTAATAATGATAAGAAACATTTAAGCCTTTAGGGAGTCCTAATCTCTCTTTTTTTTTTTTCCTAATGGAGAGTCTTGCCATGATTTGGATTGCGCCGACTAGTCAGGGTGGGGTTTGGTGATTTGTGGGGTAGCTGTGACTCTTGTAAAACAAGATAACAATGAAATTTGCCATTCGTTGACTCTGTCATGAAAGATTTTTCTATAGCATGTGATGCCGTTTGATAGCATTTTGCTCACTGCAGAACTTCTTTCAATATTGAAGTCAATCCTTTCCAGACCTGCCACTGCTTTATCAACTAAGTTTAGGTAGTATTCTAAATCTTTTTTTTGTCATTTCAACAATATTTACAACATCTTCACCAGGAGTACATTATGTCACAAGAAACCACTCTCTTTGCTCATCCTTAAGGAACAACTCTCACTCATTCAGACTGAGATTGCTGCAATTCAATAACATTTTCAGGCTCCAGTTCTCACTCTAGTTCTCTTGCTATTTTCCACCTTCTCTTGCTATTTACCACTACATGTGCAGTGACCTCTCACTAAAATCCTTGAAGTCTTCAAAATCATCTATGAGAGTTGGAAACAAATCTCTCCAAATTCCTGTTAATGTCCATATTTTACCTCCTCCTATGAATCACAAATGTTCTTAATTACATCTAGTACACTGTCTTCTTTCCAGAATGTTTTCAATTTACTTTGCTGAAGTCCACCAGAAAAATCCCCGTCTAAGGCAGCTATAGCTTTATAGAATGTATTTGTTAAATTGTAAGACTGGAAATTTAAAATTACTCCTTGATCCATGGGCTGCAGAATAGATGTTGTGTTAACAGGCATGAAAATATTATTAATCTCCTGTACTTCTCCATCAGAGCTCTTGCATGACTGAGTGCACTGTAAAGTGCAGTAATATTTCAAAATGAATTTTTTTTCTAAGCAGTAGGTCTCAAAAGTAGGCTTCAAATATTCACTAAACCATGCTGTTAAACAGATATACTGTATACAGGTTTTGTTGTTTAATTTATAGAGCACAGGCAGAGTAAATTTATTATACTTCTTAATGACCCTAGAATTTTAAGAATGATAAATGAGCATTGATTTTGGCTTAACGTCATCAGCTGCATTATCTCATGACAAGAGAATAAGCCTGTCCTTTGACGCTTTGAAGCCAGGCATTGATTTCTCCTCTTTAGCTATGAAAGTATAAGCTGGCATCTTCCATTAGAAGCCTGATTCATCTACATGGAAAATCTATGGTTTAGCATAGCTACTGTCATAAAAAATTTAGCACTAGCTTCTGTGTAACTTACTGCAGCTTCTATGGTAACACCTGCTGCTTTACCTTACACTTTCATATTCGGGACTGGCTTCTTTCTTTTATTGTTTGTTTGTTTGTTTTTGAGACAGAGTCTGACTCTGTCACCCAGACTGGAATGCAGTGGTATGATCTAGGCTCACTGCAACCTCCGGTTCCCAGGTTCAAGTAATTCTCCTGCCTCAGCCTCCTAAGTAGCTGGGATTACAGGTGAGCACCACTACACCTGGCTATATATTTTAGTAGAGACAGGGTTTTACCATTTTAGCCAGGCTGGTCTTGAACTCCTGACCTCTAGTGATCCACCCAACCTAAGCCTCCCAAAGTGCTGGGATTATAGGCATGAGCCACTGCTCAGCCTTCCTTCTCTAAATTTTGAAAACCAACTTTTACTAGTTTCAAACTTTTTTTCTGCAGCTTCTTCACAGCTCTAACCCTTTGTAGAATTGAAGAGAGTTAGGGGCTTGCTCCGGATTAAGTTTTGGCATTAGTAAATGTTGTGGATGGTTTGCTCTTCTATCTAGACCACTAAAATTTTCTCTATATCAGCAATAAAACTGTTTCACATTCTTATCATTTGTGTGTTCACTGGAGTACCACTTTTACTTTCCTTCGGGAACTTTTTCTTTACATTCACAATTGGTGTGTAGTGCAAGATGCCTACCTTTTACCTCCTCTAGGCTTTCAACATGCCTTCCCTAATAAGTTTAATTACATCTAACTTTTGATTTAAAGCAAGAGAGGTGAGAATCCTTCACTTAGACACTTACAGGCCATTGCAAGGTTATTAATTGACCTGATTTCAATAGTACTGTGTCTTAGGAAATAGGAAGGCCTGAGGAAAGGGAGAAAGATGAAGGAAAGCTGGCCAGTGGAACAGTCAGAACACACACAAAACTTATCAGTTATGGTTTTTCTTCCTATATGGGTTCGGTTTGTGGTGTCCCAAAACCTTGGCAATAGTAACGTCAAATATGACTCATCTCGGATTACCATAAGAAATGTAATAATAATAAAAAATTTTCAATATTGTGAGAATTACCAAAATGTGACACAGAGACTGAAATAATCACCTACTTTTGAAAAAAATGGTGCCAAGACACTTGCTTGACAGAGTATTGCCACAACCTTCAAATTTTAAAGGAAAACAATACCTGAAAAGCAAAATAAAGTGAAGCACATTAAAATTAGGTATCATTGTAGTTTGAGTGACACAAGGATCTGTGACTGGTTGGTTATATTTTAATCATATGCAAAATGAACACATGGGTCCACCTTTAGGGTATGAGTTGAGATGAATATTTTCACAATAAATATTTCTGTAGTTTTGATTGCTACAGCTAGAATGTTGCATTACATAGCACAAGAGTAGGCTGTGTAACAAAATCAATATCTCGTTTTCATTATGCTCTAACATTATTGTGGTTGCTCAGTTTATTTGGTAAGAATAATATAACATTTGCTACTCCACGTGTTTTAGAATTTATCACTGCCTTTAAAAAAACTGACCACCAGGATAGTTTTACTTACTCAAACTACTTCCAATACAAAATATGTATTTTGACATAAAGAGATATAAGATTTTCTAATTGAAAGAGGTGAAAAATATATAAAGTAGTTACAGAAATCAGAAAGTTAAAAAATTCCCTAGCTCTGTAAACTAAAGCAGCATCTTTCTAAACTGCTAAAGAGAGCAAGATTAATAAAGATATATTCCTAGTAAAATCCTGCTTAATTATAACCAATTCCAATGTGTTTTTTAAACCTTTTTCCTCAAGGACAATTTTGCCAGAGTATATACATAAAGCAAGAAAGGGCACTTTTTCTGGTTGTCTACTTACTACCCAAGTTCTTCTCAGGGCAACTCAGAAAACGTAACTGTAGGTTTTCTCTTGCCAGCACTCCACATTTGAAAGCCTTACTTTATCAAAGTGAGGTCCTTTAAGATGAATGTCAGGCAAAGCTCTTGTGTCTCCAGCAGGTGGAAAATTTCTAAAGTATATTTTCTCAAGATCAGTTGTATATTGCAGTGGTTTTAAGGGCATTTGTTACTGGAATCAGAATTCTACCTATATCTCATGTTATCTCTGATTTTGTGTAATCTTTTTCATCTATGGAAGCCCCCCTTTCTCACATGTAAGGCAAAAATATTAAAGTCGCCTACTATATCTGGAAACTTTTTATGATCAATTTGATATTATCCATGTAAAATTATCAGCTCATTTCCTGGCTTTAGTATGTACTCAATAAGGTTTCACTGTTAACTAATTGTATTTCTATATCTTGTTTGCAAACAGATTGATTAATGTATTTTTATTATCCTAAAAATTATATTTCTTGAAAAGATACTCTAAGTAAAATGTTTGGTTCTTTCAAAAACAAATATTTTAGAGTCTACTGAGTGGCAGACAGAGGAAGATCTTACACAATTTCATAAAGGGGGAATAGATTATGAATGAAAATGTTTGATGCCTTATTGTCTGCTGTATGACAGTTTAGAAGAGTATTTTTTCTTCAACTTTTACCTTCAGGGGTACATGGGCAACATCAGCAGGTTTGCTACATGGACAAATGTGTACCATCATAGTTTGCTGCACAGATCATCTCATTTCCTAGATATTAAGCTCAGCGCCCATTACCTGTAAGAAGAGCATTTTAAAATTTTTATTAATCCATTCTCTTTTTCAATTCTTAAATACTTGGGGGTAGATTTCAAAAAGATAATAATTGAACAAGAATGGCATAAATTTCTAACCCAATATTCTCTTCTAAGCCAAAGGACATTACATGTTTCAGCCACTATAACACCTCAAAGCTTGTGGAATACAAAAACGTCTAGTGCATGAAATGATTGATGATGATACTTCTGATGGTGTAAAGTTGTAATCTGTCTCTTGTTCAAACGGGATGTCAAGACAACTAATAAAATACCCAACACTAGAGAGAGAAAAGCCTGTGGCATGAAAATAATCAGTTGGAAAAGAATAGATTCCTTTTCTGGGCTTGCCCAAGCACGCAACCAAAATTCCTTATTTATAAAGTTTTTGCCCTATGTTTGCTGCAATTGCATTTGGCAGCTAAACCTGAGGTGAAGGATGGAGAGTATTATAGTCTTTATTCATAGTCCTTGTAGTGAATATTCATACTGACATTTTTTATTAGTGTTTGCTGCCATAGACCCTATCAGAGTGCTATGTAATATGCAGTCTACATAATGCATTACCTTCAAAAAGTGAAAATGCCAAATTCTGAAATAATTCTTGACCAGATTTCTAGATAAGTAATTGTGGAGCCATTTTGAAAAATGATAATCATTTTTCTTCTCCAAATTTTTGTTTTCCCATTTTTGAAATTCTTAATGTGAATGTGAGTGTTCTAAATATATAAATGCAAAGCACACAAATATAAAACCAATAAATATATGTTTAAATATAAATATAAAACATAAAATATAAACATATTTAGAACACTCACATATATTGTATATTACATAATATATATTTAAAACATATATATTAATGAATATGTCTAACAATTTTATCATATAAAATAAATACAAGAAACATACAGATTTTTGAAATTTAAATTGAATTTACATTGTATATACTTCTCACATACAAGATGTTTGGAAATATATATACATTATAGAATGGATAAATTGTGCTTGTATGTGGGATATAAAAAATTGAGATCATAGGCTTTGAAAATGAAATAGTGGTTACTAGGAACTGGGAGGGTAAAGTGGGGAGATGTAGGCCAAAGGATACAAATTTTACTTAGATGAGAGGAATAAATTCAAGAGATCTACTGTATAATATAATGACTATAGTAACAACAATATATTGTAGTCTTCAAAATTGCAAAGAGTATATTTTAAATGTTCTTGTCATAAAAAGTGTGTAAGAAAATATATACAGATAATTTTGTAGTTCATAAAACACAAAAACAAACTTCTACTCAAAAAATGTATGCCCTTTATTTCATTTTAGTTATTATAAATAGAAATTGTACATTTTAAATGTGCATTTATAGTATTTATAGTAAAGTAGAAATACTTTAATGCCTTGATAAATGCATCTTGTCATTTGTGATTAATTTACTCACCTAATTAGCCCTTTCTAAAAAGAGAATTTTGTGCTCACTGATTTATGAAAAGCTCTTTGTGTTTAAGATTGAGCCATTTTATTATTGTTTTGAAGATATGTTATCTACAAAATATCAATATCAATTAATTTTTAATTATCATTTTAATGTTTAAATACTCATATTTACTGCAAGTATTTTAAAAGATACTGTAAAATATGCTATCTATTTCCTCTTTAAGACTGCCTCTTAGAATTCCTAAACAAACTTCAGTTATATATCAGCAATGCATTTTTTCTTTTATGTGGTTAAAACTATACATTTTAGCTATTTTAACTTTATTAAGGTTTGCACCTGGGTAAAATGTGAAGCGACAGAATTGTATTTTTTTCTCAAATAATTAATTTCCCAAAAGTCTTACTTAGTGTTCATTTAGAATATGGTTTATTTTATTAAATCTCTATATTTATTAAATTGGGACAGACGATGCTAATAAGTCTTGATCTTGAGTGCCAATTGTGATCAGAAGACAGTGTCTGTGAATGAGCAGTGTGATGAAAGCAATTGGAGTTCAAGTTAGGACTTAGGAAGACATGCCAAGATGGATTATCCAAATTTCTCATTGATGAAGAAGAGAAAACTGCTGGCACACTGTCCTATATTTAACTATATAACTTCAAGGGTTTTAGTTCTGTTTATTTTTCCTGAAACTTTGATTCATTTCAAACCTCATGCCGGTGCTACCGTAGTGATTGTTAAAGGTTTTCCTATTTTATTTTGTTGTTATTACATTTATTTCACTATTTTCCCCTTTTTCCTCAACATTTTTTTAGTTCTCACATTTTACACTTTTAACTCAACATTAGAATAATAAAATTTATAATAATTTGATTAAAATCTCTTTTTTTTTTTTTGAAATGGAGTTTCATTCTTGTCACCCAGGCTAGAGTGTAATGGCCGAATTTTGGCTCACTGCAACCTCTGAGTCCCAGGTTGAAGCAATTCTCCTGCCTCAGCCTACCAGGTAGCTGGGATTACAGGCATGCTCCACCATGACCAGCTAATTTTTGTATTTTTAAAGTACAGATGGAGTTTCACAATGTTGGCCAGGCTTATCTCAAACTCCTGACCTCAGGTGATCTGCCTGACTCAGTCTCCCAAAGTGCTGGGATTACAGGCATGAGCCACCACACCGGACTGCAATGTCTTTAAATATATAAATTAATTCATAGAAAATTGACATCCATACAAGGTTTAGTATACAAATATTCATTTTTTTCTTTTAGGAAATATTAATAGGTGCTCTACAAATGTTACTAATTTTATTCCATATTTTGTTCTTCCCATAGTAAATAAGATTTTATTATCTTTTTAACTAACATAGAGAAGTTATTTTTTAAAATTTTCCCACTTGTGTTTATAGAAAATCTACAAAACATTTTGTTCTTTATTTTAATTTCTAGTCAATTAGTCAATTTTCTAAGTGTTTCATATTTCAGTTGAGTATATTTGGTCTTCTAGGCATATAATTAGATTTATTGTGAAATGCCATTTTCTTTTCTATAGCTATTTATTTTATTTTGTTTCACATACCTTATAAAGGAAGTAAAACTTTCTTAATTATTTTTGTTAATTAGATAACCATAACAGTAGACACATTCATCTATATCCTGACTTAAATTGAAAAGACTAAATGGCAAAATATATTAAGTTTAATGACAGAACTTTATTAAGATTTGCACCTGGGTAAAATGTGTAGTGACAGAATTGCATTTTTATTTTACTAAATAAAATTTACTATTTTCATTTACTAAAAAATTTAGTATAGAAGGTTTAGTAGATTGTATCAAAAGAGTGTCGGGATTATACATCATGGTACTATGTCTTTTCCATTTAGCTCAGTATCTTAGTGTTCTTACTACAGCTACTACTGTTTAAACATAAGAAAGCACAGTAGTGATGTAATCAAAGTAAACACACACACACACACACACACACACAGGAGTTCTGTTTTTATATTGGCCTACTCTTCCTCCCATGCTATCCCGAAGTCAAAACAATTCGTGTGTTTCATATCTCTTAAGGAGAGTTGAACATGGTTAGAAATGCAAGTCTATAAATTGAATGGTGGCCATAGACTTTGAAGGGCTCAAGTAAAGTTAAAAATTGGAGGTTATTGAATTTTTCTACTGTTAGATGCAGTATTGTATTCTTCTGTGTCTGAAGAAAAAGCAAAACTTCACACATTTATGGTAGGTTAAATTTAATTGTAATTTACTTCAAAATGTTATCTAATGTTCATGGGGAATTTTTCTTGACCTATGGTCAAATTCTATCTCTCTCTCTCTCTCTCTCTCTCTCTCTCCTGGCTTAATTCTCCTTTTTTTCAGTCCTTTTGTATTTGTTAAGACTACTTTTCTATTAGTATATGGTAAAATTTTATAATTGTTTTGTGTGCATTTAATCAATTGTTTATATATGTGTGTGAACACACACACACTTGCATATGTATATATAGGCACAACTACACACAAGGGAGAAAGAAAGACAGAGAGAGAAGAGCTTGTCATCACAATCCAACAATCAAGTAAAACTTTGTATGTCAATGATCACTGTTGTTTGCATGGTTTTGTTTTGCAGACAGCAAGATGGGCATGTCATGTCATTTAGTAAATTAAATGACCAAATTACTTTTTAAAATACATTAATACATTTAATAGTGGGTAAAACTATGCCTAGCTTTTGACTATGATTTGTAAGAGATCTCACAAAAGTTAAACACCCTAACAATTAATGACAGAATTTTAGTTTCTACTTGGAACACATAAATTAAAAATAGTATAATATGGATTAGTCCTTTAAACCTGCTGCATTCCTCAATTTCTGTAGTTCAGATTTAAGGGCCAAGAATATTCTTTTTCCTAAGCTAATTCATGTTGAGTTTATCTGATTTGCAGCCAAACACCTTCTTAGTCAAGTTGCAATATAATATGTGAGCATACCTTTGTAATTAAGAGAGCTGTGTAATTTATCACCCCAGCTGGGTATTGTGAGAATGAAAAGCACATTATTAGTAATTTGTACTTGCAAGTGGGCATGAACCAAGGCTTTTCAGGGACACCCGGAATGTCTGTCTACTCTATGTGTAGTCAATTTACAATCAGCTTTAATAGTTGGCAACGGCATATTTTACCACCAGCTCTAACACTGCATGTATTAAGCAAAGGTATATAAAAGTACAAGTTGTATAATTTATTTTTTGAGACCTGACTTAACTCACAAATAAAATACTTGCTTTTTCTGCCTTCTATTTCCTTTTCTACCACCTTTAAAATACAAGTCAGTGTTATTTTCAGAAAATGTCCCTATTATTAAAAATCAAAACCAAGACTCTAGTATAATATTTATAATATTATTTAAGTACATTCTTGCTTTGTATGGAGGTAGAACAGAATACCCTGAAGATTTGTTCCAATTCTGAGATTCTTTTAACAAATTTCATGGGGTTGGACAATAGTTACTCTGAAATCATAATGGAAACTAAACTATGGGATCAATAATATGATAATTATATGCATGACATATAATTATATGACAATATATCTTGAAAAATGAAGTAGCATCATAATTG
This sequence comes from Cebus imitator, assembly GCF_001604975.1. Classification (NCBI taxonomy): domain Eukaryota; kingdom Metazoa; phylum Chordata; class Mammalia; order Primates; family Cebidae; genus Cebus; species Cebus imitator. The sequence goes on from NW_016107797.1 coordinate 1,120,649, forward strand.
AATAATTAGAAGTTTAGGCCAGGCATGGTGGCTCAGACCTGTAATCCCAGGACTTTGGGAGGACAAGGCAGGCAAATCACCTAGGTCAAGATTTCAAGACCAGCCTGGCCAGTGTAGTGAAACTCCATCTATACTAAAAATACAAAAAGTAGCTCAGTGTGGTGGTACACACCTGTACTCTCAGCTACTGGAGAGGCTGGGGCAAGAGAATCACTTGAACCCGAGAGGTGGAGGCTGCAGTGAGTGGAGATTACACCCCTGCACATCAGCCTGGCCAACAGAGCCAGGTTCCATCCCCCCCCCCAAAAAAAAAAAAAGAAAAGTTTATTATATGCTAGACTCTCTTGTAAATAGTTATGTGTAAACAATTTAATCTCAGTAACACCTTATTTTTAAACTATACAACATATACCCAATAATCGGATTTCTGGATCATGCAGGGTTATTAGTATTTTTGGTTTCTTGAGGACCCTTCAAACTGCTTGCAGCAAAATGGATGGATCAGGAGGTTACTGTATTAAGTAAAATATGTCAAGGACAGAAGCACAAAGATTATATGTTCTTATTTATATATGAGAGCTAAAAAAATGATATCATGAAGCTAATGAATAGAATGGGGGTTACTAGAGGCTGGGAAATGGAGCAAGGATTAAAAAAAGATTGATTAAAAAAACGCAGTGGGATAAAAGCAGTAAGTCGCAATGCATGGTAGCACTGTAGGGTGACTATAGTCAACAAGAATTTATGGTATTTTGTTTTAAAGTATACTATATTTTAGAAGAGAATAGAGAAAAGACTTGGAATGTTCCTAACACAAATAAAATGATAAATATTTGAGGTGACAGAGGACCTACTTACCCTGATTTGGTCATTACACATCATATGCACGTACAAAAATATCACATGTACCCCATAGATATGCATAAATATTATACCTCAATAAAAAAATAAAACAGCTCTAAGCGCATTACTAAAAATAAAAATAAAAAAACTGCAGGGAAAACTATTCTTACAGACACATATAAATGGGTCCTCAAAGGCTGCACGATTGTCTTATTTAAATCTTCCTGAAAATCCTACATGTTGTTAATCTTGTTCCCATTTTACAGATAAGTACAATGAAAAGTTTTGATGTAACTTATTCCAAGTAGTTGAGACAGCGAGAGAAGGGGCTGGTTTCAAACTTACACTTATAAACGCATTCATTCACTCAAGGACTATTTTTGAGAACTACCTCTGATCAAGACACTGTACTAAGCATTAGGATTGGGATTAAGATTTTTTAAAAAGTGATTGTTGAAATATATATATATATATACACATATATATATACACACACACATATATTTCTAATATATAATATAATTTAAACAATAGCACTATATCTATATCACAATTGGATATATGTGAACATACATATCACTATGTAATTAGTTCATTATATACACTTCTCTCTATATCACTAGATAGATTGATAAAAGATAAACATTTACATGAAAACATACTTAACTGAAATGGTAACATATGAATGATTCAGAAAGAAATTAGAAACTAATATAAGGAAATTTCCAAATTAAGGTGGCTCTGGGAGAGAGGTTTGCATTCTTTGTCACATGAAAGTTGAGAAGGAACTGTATGCATTAAACATGTTTGTGTGTAATTGTGTATTTGGAGCTGGTAGAGAATGGAGTTGGGCGAGGAAAATAATAACAGAATTTTACTGGGTGGTTGGAGCAAAATATGAATCTGGGATAAAACTGGCAATACATGCAGAGGCCAAGTTTCAGTCAAGATTAACCTGCTTTGGGTTACCTTCTGTTATTTGTAGTTTTCTATCTATTGCACCCTACCTATCTAGTTACTGCTTCACTGGTGGTGAGAATCAATCCATAGATGTGCCAGTGTGATCTTAAACTTGAGTTAATCCATTTAGATATAAATTGGACGTCATTAAACATTTTTTGAATCATTTAAACTCTACATCAAATTCAGAGCTCTGAAATTAGAAACTGAAAGAGTGTTCCTCATGTACAAGTTAATATACAATCGGTTTTTGTGGTCTTTTTCCAAGGAAGCTTTTCTCCAGCAAACAATGTCTTGTTGGTATACAAAAGAGATTTTCTGGAGTATATTTAATAATCTAATGTAAATAAATTTTCTGTACTAAATCCTCAAATCCAATTTAAAATACAAACATATCATATTTAAGTATTTTAAGTAGGAAGGTTATAGAATTTAACATATGAGATATCATTTTTATTTTTTTAATTTAATTTAATTAATTTTATTTTATTTATGCTTTAATATACAATGTTAAATATTACTAACAAAAGAAAAGTCCATCCTTAGACATAGTCTTGTAATTAGGGGAGCCGAAAATAATCATGTAAACTTATTTGGTTTGCATTTGAGTCTCGGGACATAACGGCATTATCTAACTTTGAAGTAGAATTTCAAGATTTTGTATTTAGAGAGAAAAAAAGTCACAATAATTATCATTTCTCATAAATAATATACTGAAAATATTCCTTGAACTTATACTTTGAACAATTCAATTACTTCTAGGTAATGAATAATTCAAGGAAACAACTGTTAAATATTTCCACTACATTTAGCCATAGTGTTAATTTTTAATCAATTTTCAAAGGTATATGATGCTTTCCTAGAAAAAATATGAGAAGAACATAGCCTTTTTGTTTCCTTATTATAATTGTAATGCAGCTTTGGTATTGTTTAAGATAGGGTAGTACAAAAATCTCTGGTAAATGACATCATATTTTTACTTCCTCAAAAAACTTCACAAAATCAGAATTTATACAGCATTCAAAAAGGCAATAAGTTACCTGAACTAACATACTTCCTTATCATTCATTTTGGAAAATTTTCCTATAAAATGTATAGAGGTTTTCTACTGCTTTTAATGTATGTATTATTAACTTCGTAAGATCCGTGCTTGAAAGCTTGTTACCCACAATACACACTGACTACAATTCATTTTTAAATACATTCAATGATTCAGCTCATTTTTCTTTTCTAATACAAATTAAAAACAGATTATTGGCAATTTCCAATTTTTGCGCTTTGTCGAATCCTTCATTGACTATAATTTGTTAAGCTTTTGCTTTAGACTCAGGCAGATAGAGAAAATATACCAGTAGTTATCCCTGAGGAAAATTATGAACAGAGTATGTTCTACAGATATCCAGTGGCCTGATAGCTTAAATTATTATATAGAAAAGGTTGCTTTAGGTAATCTTTTAAATGTTAATTTAGAAAAAAATACTAGATGTGTAGTGTATGAATTATACTGTGTTTTAATGTCTTAAAATATTATCAATAATGGTGATATATAAATATTCCAATGCTTCCACAAATAGCTCTTATATAAGATGCCTGATGGTATTGTCTATGGTATTCTTAGCTGTCTTGTTTTTTTAAGTGCTACTTAAAAATTAAATTAGGTTCATAATGGGTGCCTGGAACAGTTTTTTTGGGTGTCAAGAATATAGTGGGGCCTTGGTAAATATATGTGAAATTGAGTTGAATTGAATCAAACTGAATTATGCATGTTTTAACATTCTACCTTTGATTTTCCAGAGCAAAAATGTTAATGGTATTTTGACAGCCCAAATATTAAATAATTCAGTTATTCATTCCTCAATTATACAGTATATACTTACCGAATGCCTATTACCTATAGATAAATCATATAGAAATTTTGCAAACTGTGGAAATATGCAGAATCATATTCTTATTCAAAAGGAACAAATGACTTTAAAAGAGGAAGAAAAGACATGAAACATAAAAAGAAAAATGGCAACAGAAAATATACTTGAAAAATTCATTCTCTATGAGCATATCAGCCATTGAGGATTACAGTTAAAGTAATTTTAATTAAAAAGAAAAAATTAGTTAAATCTGTTTTATAAAAATAACTATGGTTAACAAAAGGTGGGTGCTAGTCATTCAACATTCAGCAAATATTTATCAATTACCTAATGTAAATGTATATTATCTGGTCTGTTACCAGTTTGTTCAGTTAATTCTACTTAAACAGCCAAACACGGTTTAGTGATTCTATTTACTCTACTATTAACAAAGATACTACTTGATTTTTTCCTTTTAAGTAAATGTTGTTGGTTTAGGTTAATTTAGCCTCTTCATTACTGAAGAGACTGGAGTAATGTTTCTGCAATCTATGGATGGCATTCGTCTAACGTTTAAAATTTCTGTACATTTAACTCTTAAATAATCTGCAAAATACATAATTATTGTTAGAAAATGAAACTAAGTTTTTTGAAGTTGGTTTATTATTTTACATGATTTATTTTCTACCTCTGGCCTCAAATTCTGAATATATATGTGTATATATAAATGAAGCTAGTATCCTTGCAGATTCCAATATAGTGATGCAATTTCATTAGTGTAAGAGAATTAAAAATTCTTAGGTCATCAACACATTCAGTGAATAACATAACTGGTTAATTTTTAAAGAGTCATTGGCTCCATGGATGATTTCATCTCAAACCTCAACATCTCTGTGGAGGTTCCCAGGCATATTGCATAAACTAATTGGTCTCTTGTTAATTTAGGTTGTAAATTTCCTTTCTCATTTTCCTTTTTTATTTTGAGATATTTCCCCTTTGAAAATATTTAAGGTCACTTGAAGACAGATGCTTCCTCTATTCTCTCTATTCTTGTCTCTTATAATTGCTTTCGAATTGCACATACTTAGACCAGTGTTTGAATCTTAGGTATTCATTCATGATCCAAGCATGGAATAAATTCTGGAAGAAGAGAAATTGATAGAAAAAAAGAAAAAACTTAATGGTTCAAGAGACCCAGACCTACACATAGGTCTAGAAGAAAAAGTACCCCAAAATATAGAAAATATAGAAGAGAGAAATGTTGAGGCCAAATATATGAATGAAGAGGGAGAGGGCTATTGCAAACAATATTGGTTGGCTCACAAATAATGTTGAGACTCTTCCAATAAACACGTTACCACTAACCTTTTTCTTCCTTCTTTCATAAAATCACAATCATAGTAAGATTTTTCACTTACTGGACAAATCTACCAGAGGCTTTACTATAGTGCAATATAATAACTTTAAAATATCTCACAGTGCTATATTCTAATCTCATTTTCTGTGAATTACTAAGCAATCAAATCTTAAAATCCTGTCATTGTATTGAACCACTTCTACATGCATGTTCAAACTATTAATTTTTAGTAGGAAAGATTGCCTAGATTAGGCAATATGAAAGGATATAAAGTGCTTTAAGCCTTTAAAAAGACAAACATTAGAAATTTATATTGTTCGTGGCTATAGTTTTTATTAGGTCTTTAATTACAATAGGGTCATTGAAGCCTGCAATGTAAACCCCGCTTTCAAATATTACACCAAAATTATCAGAAAAATAAGATAAAATGTGCTACATGTGTACCTGAGAAGAAAAACACAAATTTGTTTTCGAAAAACATTGTAATAATTAGAACTCATGATATTGGAATGAGGAAAAGCAAGCAAGTATTGATTTGCTTGTCCTTTGACATAGCCTAAAGAAGACCCATACAGAACTTAAGAAAGGATTTGAATACGTGAAAGATTATAAATATATTCTGATGGAGGAAAGGAGAGAAAGAGGCAGAGGATAGAGAGAGAAAAAAAGAGTGGTGAGGGTGGACAGAGAGAGGTTTCCTTAATTATGGAACACTTCAGAATAAAATTGCTGAAATTGAAACATGCCTAATTACCTATGTGCTAGTGACCTCGTGACAATATTTTTAAGATGTCAATTGCATCTAGATAATACATATATACATACATTACAATGGGCCTCATTTATTACACTATCTAGCAGGCTTCTATCTTTAATGCAACATAGAGACCACAGAAAGTAACTGAGGCAGAGTATCCAGCTACCTTAAAGCTAAATTCCTTAAACATCAAATCTACATCTCACTTTCTCAAATTTAGGCAATTCAAAGCCTATAAAAACATTATAGGAAAACAGAATTAACATTAAATGTTTAATGTATGTTCTCTGTTACAAAGGACAATCAAATTAGGGAGCGCCTCAAGATGAATGCAGCTACCTCCCAGTGCAAAGGAGAGTCTCTTCACACACCAGATCCTTCTGGATAATCCAACTCTCTCCTACCCTCATTGGTGAGTGCAGTCTCAACAGTTATGATAATATGGCCTTTGCTTTCCTTTATATTGTACAACTAGCTATATGCATTTACTAAACAAGGTAGCTTAGTTTCATCTCTTTTTGTCTTATAGGAATGAAATTGTTCTTTGCCTACTCTTTGATCATTTGCTTCCTTTGCCTAATATCAATATTAAATATAGTGAGATTTATGTGTGTATTTATTAACATGTAACCTATTCATTTTCTATGTTGTATTGCATTATATTGTGAGAATATGCCACAATTTATTTTCCATTCTTATATAGTTGTGCTGTTTGTTTCAATGCTATTACCACCTTTGTTCTGATGGCTATTCTCATATATGTATGTGCGTATGTGAGAACAATTGTTCTGTTATACAATCACACACACATGAATACACTAATTAGGGCCTTTCAGAAGTTGCAGATGTCGTGCAATTTCTGGTTTTTTGGGTCGCAGCTAATAAAAAAGGTTTTTTTAATGGAAAGGAAGACTTCGGAATTTGGGATACTTCTCCACTGAGAGATGAGGCTTAGGTTTCTTCTCCTTAAACCATGGTGGGATGCATAACTTAACAAACAGTATGTATTGAAAGAAATAGAAGGTGATATAAATTCTACTTGGCTTGCATCTCAGGAAACGTGTTTGGAAACTCTGAGCCTCTGTCTATGCTAAACTTCCAGTGCCAGCTAAATCACACAGAGAGTCCCCACAAAGGTAGAGAGATTCCTGAAGAACCTCAGATGTTTCAGGCCTGAGCTGTTTGTGTCTTATCCCAATTACTAAATACATGAATGAAGAAACTTTGAGATAACTTCAATCTTGGACATTATATACTGCAACCTGATGATCAATCCCAAGCCAGAATGGCCCAGATGAGATATTCTAATTCTTGACCTGCAGATATTATAAAAGATAATGTATAATTGCCATGTTCTAAGTCACTAAATTTTAGGATGATGCTAAACAAATACAGGTAACTGATAGAGGAATGTCTAATTACTTTAGAGTTATCTTGAATATTCATTTTAAATAATTATTTTAGATATAACATTATATATTTAATCGAATTTTAAAACTGATATTTTCATTCTTCCTCCGCAAAAATCCTGTGGCAATTTGATTCCATTTATCCATTTCTGACACACACACAAACACAGACATACTCCTATATAGTTACAACTTTAGGCAGGCAAAATATCAGTATAATTGTTTTAAAATACCAGTGTTTGTTAACATTTATTGATACTTTTATTTTTTAGTGGGGGACTAATCTTAGCAATTATAGCTTCTATTATTTTCTGAGCTATGCTCTCAACTATTGTCTCCATATATCTCTGCCTCTTTCTCTTTGTCTCTCTGTCTCTCTTAATCTTCTGTACTCATAACATATATCAGCTAAAACATATACATATTTCTTCCTCATCTGTTAACGTCTCTTCTATGTGTTTCATCTTGTTTCTCTTTGTTGAATTCTGCATAATTTCTTCTAATATATGAGTTAATTTTCCTCTCAACTATGTCAAAACCTTTGATAAAAGACAGTTACTATTTCTTTACTGTATTTTACAATTTTGCAAGTTCTATTTGATTCTTTTTGTATTCATATCTGCTATGACATTTTTCTACTATTTTGATATCTGTAGGTATTTTCAATTTTTGTAGGAAAATGTTTTTAGACTTAGTGACCATAGTTGCTTACAGTCTTACAGAGAGTTTTATTATTTGAATATTCAAGAACCAGTCTGACATCTGTTTTATTGTTGTTGTTTACATTTTTGTTTTCTCACTTGTAGTGCTTTTTTTCCCTTGTGCTTAGTTTTATTATTTTGTGTTTTGCTCATTGTCATGTCCTACTGCTTGTAGAAATTCCCCAAATCCTAGTTTGAGGGTGTAAAGCTGTCTTCGTAAAGAAAAAATTTGCATTTGTTTCTGTCAAACACCTGGAGCACTACAAAGCCGAATCAAATTTAAAAATCCATAAATATGATTTGAACATTTTGTCAATATTATATAGTACATATTATTTCCATTTCAACTGCTTAATAATTTAATAGGTAAAAAGTACTTATCAGTATACCTACATCTTTTTTTAAAAATATATGGATTCTCTAAATTCAGCAGTCTCATTAAATTATTTCCTTTTTTATACTTCTGATTAAGTTGAGATTCCTGGCTTTTTTCTCTATCCTATCATGTTCGTTTTTCTTTTCTAAATGTACAGAATTTAAAGAATTATCATTTTATTAATCTGTACCTTCAAAAATGTTGAGAAATGATTCCACGTGCATACCACTCTTTGAAAATTGAAATAATTTCCGTATATTAGAATTTGGTTTGATCTTTGTGGTTAACTTTTAAAAATATATTCTATCTTATACTGTTTGGCTAATGTTTTCTCTGTTCCAAACAGTTGTTTATCTTTTATTAAATACCTTTTCAACAGTCATTGATCTGATTTTGTTCATATGTTGTAAATAATTATGTTAAATATTCCTTGATATTTAATTATTTTCTTGATATTGAATTATCTTATACTGGTGGAATTAATTGGATTTGGTCTTTATATTTTTCCTCCCCCTCACATTTCTAGTGCTACTACTTAACTCTTTTGTAGAATGTTTTGTCTAATTACTTGATGTTAATTTAGTCATTGCTTTGTTTTCTTTTGATTTCATAGCATTTTGGTTTTAATTTATGCTTATATTATACAAGTATATTTTTTCCATCTCAGTGACTCTATGCCTTCTTACTTACTTCGTATTATAGAAAATAATGATATCTCTTTCTCTTAAAATATATATTTTGCCAGTCACAGTAAATTTTGCTCGTTTTAATGAGTACATTTAAACATTTTTCTTCTATAATTATAGCACATACTTAAACTTAAATATCCAAGATGGCCGTTTAGGAACAGCTCAGGATTGCAGCTCCTAGTGAAAGCGCAGAGGGTGAGTGGACGCCGTGTTTTTATTGCCCACAGACTAGGAAATTCCCGGGCAGAGGTGCTCCA
>NW_016107797.1:1135826-1153909 GCF_001604975.1 Cebus imitator
GCAGGGGGAGAAATGCCACATGTAGGTGATGGGGAGGAAGGCAGCAAATCACACTGCCATGTGTGTTCCTATGCAACAATTTTGCATGTTCTTCACATGTACCCCAAAACCTAAAATACAATAAAATAAATAAATGGGAAAAAAAAAAAATTAAATATTGATGTCTAGATTCTTCCACTATAGTTTCAATTTCCTGAGGGCTAAGTGGGTTTTTGTTTTTGATTATGTTAATATTCATTCTTACACATATTTTAAAATACATAAAACAAAGATTTATGGAGCACATGACATGGATTTGACACTCTTCTGAAACTTGTGGATAGATACAGTGATTTAAAAAAATTCCTTTACTAATGTTCACAAGACAAAAATAAAACACATATCAAAGGTTTTATGTTAGAACCACATAAAATGATAGAACCAGTTAAAAATGACATTTAGTTGTGAAAAGCATTTAACATATTTCCCACTTTAATATTGTTGTATGAGTTAATAGAATGTCTTAATGAATATAAAAGCTCAACCTAAAACTATTGAAACATAAAATTTAAAAATTTCCCATATATTTATGATAAATATAATTATCTACATACATTTAAGTAACATTATATAAAGGATCAAAAATCAATATTTGTATGTATTTATATAACCTAAATGCATAAATGGGCTTATTTAATAAAAATAACATAAGCTGAGTTTTTACCATTTAACAGATGCTACATTTGGCAGTGGCATAATAAGGATAAATAATACTGTGTAATTGCCCTCAAGTAGTTTGCAATATTGTGAGAAAAAAGGAACTGGTAATATATTTATTTACTTGCAATGATAAATTTCATAAGCCCCGAACTCTACCCGAAAAGTATTAAACTTGGCATCTGAATATTTCCTCTAAAACACATGGTAAATGCCTGGTGGTAAATGCCGCTAGATTCATGCATAGCCCATCTTTGTCAATAATTTTGAATAAAAAATGAGTAACAAGATATATATTCTTAATTATAAAGATACTGGATTCAATGAATTATAAACTGCATTTTGGAGCATGTGTTTATGTTTTTGTTCACTTATGTGTGTTGCTTAGATTTAATATATTTGATAAAAACATTGGGTTGATTATACTTCACGGTTGTGATAATTGATCTGGGGTGTCAACTTGGCTGGAGTAAGGGCTACTCAGATAGCTGGTAAAGCATTAATTACTCTCAATGTTCAGTTGGCACAGAGTGTGTCTCTCTTCTGCTGAAGGGGAAAGTCAGGTGGTTCTACTTTTGATTAGAATAATTGGGCTTTCTCAAGAATGTCTGTGAAGGCGTTTCCAGAGGAGATTGGCAGTGGATTGATTTGAGTCAGTGGATTGATTGGGGAAAATTTATATTCAATGTGGCCAGGAACCATTCTATCCGTGGGGGCTGGATGGAACAAAAAGGTGGAGAAAGAACAAATGGACTATCTTTGCTGGATCTCTGATATTCCTTTTCTCCTGCCCTTACACACAGAGCTCCAGGTCCTTGTATTCCGGTACTCACATAAGCAGCCCCTGCTCCTGCCTCTTGGGCCTTCAGTCTTGGATAGAAAATTACGCCATTGGCTTTCTTGTGTCTGAGGCTTAGATTGAGCCAGGCTACCAGATTTCCTTGTTCAGTAGCTTAAAGATGGCCTATTGTGGGACTTCTGAGTGTCTGTAATCAAGTGAACCAATTTCTGTAATATGTTTACTTTTCATTAATCCCTTTATATATCCTATTGGTTCTCCCTGGAGAAAGCTGACCAAAACAATGGTCCAGTGAGTTTCATTGTCCAAGTATTAGATACTTGGGTTAAAAATAGAATCAATGTTAATGGAGGCAGCATGTAACATGTAATTCTATATGTAGCTAGAATAATAAAACCAGCAAATGAGAGGCTAGTGCTGAGAATATCTATGGGAATACAGGGAATATGGTTGCTGTTATTCAGGAAAGCTGAGAAAAAGATGATAGTTTTTCGAGATGAGGATGTCACTGCCCTGTCCCCCAGATGTCAACGGAAAGGTTGACACTGTGTCCCAGGTGGGGTGCTCACTTAACTACTCTCACTCTTTTGGTCAAAGTGTGGCAGATAATTTTTAGATAGTGGCAAAATGTTGAAATTAATATCCTATCTTTCATGTTTGATTTTCTGCATATACATTTTTTCTTTTATTTTTAAATGTATTTTACATGCTTTCCACAGAAGTTACTCTCTCCTTAAAACATTCTTGGAAAATAAAAACTTTAAGAGACTTTCTTAAGTTTATAAACCAGAATGTAACATTGGGAGAAATAGATTATGTCAAGGTAAAATGAATGGAAAGATAACCACTAGAAGCAGTGAACCAGAGGGAAGAGAAGGCTGAAATTAAATTTACTTTTGGAATGTGTTCCAAATGACCACGTTTAGAATTTTTAATGTATTATTATAAAATACTCTCATATATCTCTAAGAATCCTCAGGAAGCTAAAATATCATGATCTCATTTAAAATAACTGCCTCTCCCAATTTTCCCCTGGTGGTCCACAATCTTAAGTTTTGATTTTGCAAGCATAACTTTATCAAGCTGATAGACACAGCCTAAAATCCACCAATTTTAGATTAGCCACTAGGCAGTTAATTATTTAATATGTGTTTCTTCACTCAGTGAAAGTTTTCTTTATCCTCATCAAACATAGTCAGCACATACTCATGTGACCTAAAGTTTAATATATTCTGCTTTATTACCACCAAGATGATGCACATATTTTTCAGTGGAATAGTGTTGGAAAAAATTAAATTTCTCTCAGTAAAAATCACTGTACAATTGTAAGTTTTTGACCTATATATATTTAAAATCATAATGTCCCTGCATTTTTTAGTAATTAAGCACATGTTAATTAGAACAATAATAACAACAATTTTTAAACGTTTAAGCAAACATGTTCTTTCTAAAGTGACATTTTCCAAGCTGGTGAACAGTCAAAAAATGACATGGTCATATTGTTGGTATCAGGAATAAATAGTGCAAATATTGAGAAAGCAATATGAAATTATGTGTCCAGAGAATAATATTTGTACTTATTTGTAGTTATTTGTCATTAGGTAATAATGAAACATACAAATGTGCATTTATGTATATGTCAAAAACTTTTAGGATAACATGTATATTAATCTCAAAACAGGAGCTTTTAAAATGTTTATAGTATACTCATTTAATTTTACATAATTTCTTTAAGTATAATAATGTGATAGGTGAGAAAATAGAGACATATTCTTTAAATATGCATTGATACTTGAACTCAAACTAGAAAGTAAAGGTAAAATATATGTTACTATGTTACAATTTGTGTAATATTTTCTTAATTATCAAATATTTTGAATAATACTAAAGCAAGGAATTGAATTGTGAACTATTTAAAATATCCAAACTTGTAATTAAATAAATGTCATATGATAAATATAAAGATGTTACAAACTGGATTAATTTGCTAGTACTACAATAACAAGGTACCTCAAAGTGAATGGTTTAAACAACAGAAATTTATTGTCTCAAAATTTCACAAGCTAGAAGTCCAAAATCAAGGTACCAGCCATGTTGGTTTCTTCTAAAAACTGTGAGGCAAGGATCTGTTCTAGCACTCTCTTCTTGTCTTGTAGACACCTTTCTCCCCATCTTCACTTTCTCTCTGTTTTATTCATCTCTGTCTCTGTGCTCCAATTTCTCCTTCTTATAATAACACCAGTCATATTGAATGAGGACCCACTCTAATAATATCATTTTAAATTAACTAATTACATTTGCAATAACCCTATTTCCAAATAAGATCAAGTTTGGAGATACTGGAGCTTAGGACTTTAAGTGTTAGAGATGCTATGATTTGAGCGTGTTCCCCAAAAATTATAGGTTGAAAACTTAATCCCCAACTCAGCTGTGTTAGGAGGTGAGGACTAATAAGAGCGAGCGGGTTAGGCCATGATGGTGGAGTAAATGAATTAATATCATTATCATAGTAGTGTATTCATTATAAAAAAGGAAATTGGCCACCGTTTGTTTTCCTTGCCCTCTCTTTGCCCTTCCACCTTCCACCACAAGATGACACAGCAAGAAGGCCTTCATCAGATGCTAGTGTCATGATCTTGAACTTCCCAATCATCTCCAGACCTGTGGTAAATAAATTTCTGTCCATTATAAATTTCCCAGTTTCCATTTTTCTGTTTTAGCAACACAAAAGTGAACATACCGAAACACTATTCAACTCATAACACCACTCCCTTTTCCCTTAAAATATATACATGCTTCTCACATGCAAAATATATCCACTCTGTCTCAACATCCTGAAAAGTCATAGCTCATTCTATATCAACTCTAAGTCCAAAAATCTCATTTAAATCTCATCTATATAAGATGCGAATGAGACACAAGTTATGATTCATCCTGAAGCTAAATTACTATCCAGCTGAAAATCTGTGAAACCAGACATAGTAGCTACTTAAAAATACAATCATGAGACAGGCACTGGATGATGTTTCAATTCCAAAAGGGAGGAATTGAAAGGAAGAAAGTGGTCATGGTCCTCAAGCAAATCTAAAACCTAGCAGGACAAATTCTTTTAGATATTAAGACTTTAGAACAGTCTTCTTTGGCCTAGATGCTCTGTACTCGAGGCCTAACCAGGTGACAGTCTCATCTTCTGGCCCACTAAGGTTGGTCATCCCTAGGAAATAGCCTGACCCCCTAGAACTTAGGGAGATGTGGTCCTATCCCTTAAGCCTGGTTTCTCCAGGCTTTTGGATGCATTAGCAACCACTGCCAACCCCAGACTCTTAACCTTCTTTGGAGCCATCCTTTTTTTAGAGGATGACATATGCTTTTGACCAAAGAGCCATGCAGCCCTACTTCCTGTCTATCAATTTTCAGAAGGCTGACAGCCCTCCTTCCTTTCATCCCCTCTCTGTCCATCCTTTTCAGTCCCAAACTCTTAGCATTTCTACCTAGATGGTTGATTGGATCCATGATCACATAACAAATCCCTTTAGCAAAATGTAGTCCAGCCATACCTTTTGCATTATCTCTAAAGCATAACTTTACTTTTTGGAAGATAATATCCTGACAGTGGCTAACTCTTCAAGTTCTTGTTTCTTTTGGCTTAATAATTCTTACTTAAATGCATCCCTTTTCAGGAATTCGGCTACGATCAGTAAGAAGCAACCAGACTTTGCCTTCATCCTTTTTATTAGGATATGCTTCAGTTAAACATCCAGGCTCATCCCTTATATATTTTATTTTTTATCCCATAGAACAAAGTTCCACTAAGCTATCTGTTATTTTATAACAGGGATCACCTTTTGTCAAGATTCAAAAACATATTCCTTGTTTACATATGGTACTCTGGCCTACTTCCTGAGTTACTCAAAAAGCTGCTAGTATTGAGTGAGACCCAGCACCAACGACTCTGTATTAGGTCTTGGCTTTCATAAAAACTGCTCTGCCGTTTTGGCAATATGATCCAGCAAATCAATGGATTCTTGAAATTTTAATGGTAGATAGAGATACTGCTTGGAGTTTTTGGAAGGCTGTTCTAGGTGAACCACAAACTATACCCTTAGATTCTTGAAGCATATCCCTGCTTTCCTGTGCAGAAAATGCCTTCTCTTTTGAGAAACAGCTTTTTCCTTACTCCCATGACTTTGTAGAGACTGAATCCTTAACCATGGATCATCAAGTTACCCTGTGACTTGAGCTGCCTGTTATTAACTGTGTATTGTCTGACCCAACAAGCCATTAAGTTGAGTGTGCTCAGCAGCACACTATCATTGAGTATAAAAGGTAGACATGGGATCAGATTTGAGCAGGCCCTGAAGACACAAGCTAGTTACATGAAGAAGCCCAGATGTGTATGGCTCCCACTCCTGCTGCACTGATGTTTTCCTCCTAGCCTGCCCCTGCAATGTTAAGGGAAGTTCCCTACTATCAGTTGACAGAGGAAGATAAACTCAGGCCTAGTTTACAGAAGGTAACATGTAAAGTGCAGGCACTACAAGAAAGTGGCAAGTTGTAGAACTTAGGGGTGTTTTTCTTAACAACCCTAAAAACGTAAATGGCTGGTTGTGGTGGCTCACGCCTGTAATCCCAGCACTTCGGAAGGCTGAGGCAGGAGGATCACAAGGGGAGTTCAAGACCAGCCTGATCAACATGGTGAAACCCCATCTCTACTAAAAACACAAAAAATTAGCTGGGTGTGGTGGCAGGCACCTGTAATCCCAGCTACTCTGGATGCTGAGGCAGGAGGATCACTTGAACCTGAGAGGCAGAGGTTGCAGTGAGCCAAGATTGCACCACTGCACTCCAGCCTGGGTGACAGAATGAGACTTGGTCTCAAAAAAAAAAAAAATTTTTTTTCTTCTTAAGAGAAATAGCCACATATATGATTATACAGCAGTACAAAATCTGTGGCCAATGGCTTACCCAAAAGACCAGGAAGTTGTAGGGAAAATAATTAGAAAATTAATGAAAACAAAAAAGAAACAAAACAAAAGAGGTCCTGGGAATATGTATGTGTATAGACCTATGAAAATGGATGAAAAATAGGAAGATACTTATGTCAAATGGCTTTTTTTTTTTCTGAGATGGAATTTCACTCTTGTTGCCCAGGCTGGAGTGCAATGCCTCAGTCTCCACTCACTGCAACCTCTGCCTCCAGGGTTTAAAAGATTCTCCTGCCTCAGCCTCCTGGGTAGCTGGGATTACAGGTTTCTGCCACCAGGCCTGGCTAATTTTTGAGTTTTTAGTATGGACAGGGTTTTACCATGTTGGCCAGGCTGGTCTCAAAGTCCTGACTTCAGGTGATCTGCCCCACTTGGCCTCTAAAATTGCTGGAATTACCGGCAGAGGCACCTCGCCCTGCCTCAAATGGCCTTTTGAAGACTAAGTTACAGCACAAGGTAGGTGGCAATAGCTTTCATGGATGAAACAGTTATCTATAATCTATCTATGCTCTAAATAAGCATTCAATGTGTGGTGCTGTGTCTCCCATAGCCAGAAATTATAATCCAAGAATCAAGTGGTAGAAATGGGAGTGGTGACACTTGCTATTACCTCCAGTTTTCCTATAATAAAATTTTTACTTTCTGCTCCTACAAACAAAGTATTTCACCTTTCAGAATTAAATCCTCCAGGCCAGCAGAGGACTCGCCTAGAAAGATAGCTCTAAAAGAAGAAATACTTTCATTAAAAAATGCAACAATGATTACATCCAATTAGAAGTTAAGATGGCTACTAGCCACTTTGGGCTTCTCATAAAAATGTGAGGTGATGAACTAGCTGTAGTGAGTAATCTTGATTACCAAGGGGAAGTGAATTGCTGCTTGACCATGAAGTAAGGGAAAGAATGTCTGAAATACAGGAGAACCCTTTTAGCATCTCTGGGTACTATGAAGCCCCATGATTAAAATTAATGGAAAACTATAACAATCCAAGAAAGGACAACTTTCTTCAAGAATGAAGAAACATTCTTCAAGAGTGAAGGTTTTTTTGGGTCACCCCACCTGGTAAAAAGTCATGACCAGCTGGGGTGCTTGCTGAAGGCAGAGGGAATTCAGCATGGGTAGTAGAAGAAGGTAGCTATACATACTAGCTATGACTACATGACCAGTTACAGAAACAAGGACTGTAACAGTCATGAATATTTCCTCCCAATTTTTTCATGAATATGTTTGTGTGTATATATGCATATATTAAGCTAATATATCTGGTTTCATTCACTTCTTATTTTTTGTCATGTAATGTAAGACATATCGGCATTATATTAGTGTTTAAGTATTGTTAATTTTACATCATATTATGTTACAGGAGATCAGAATGATTGTAAACCTCACAATTCTATGATTAGGAGGACAGAGAGAAGAAATCAAAGATGTTTTCTTTCTCTATACATTCATGTTCACACTAGATTGCTGTTTGACCATATATTGGGGCCACATTCTAACAAAGCTGACACATAAAATTAACCATAAACATAATCTATACAAGTCTGAAATCTTCCCAGTAAGTGACATGCTGGCAATTCTGTCACGAGATAATACAGTAGTCTTGAGTTGATGACTCTCAGGAAGGGTTTAGTATGTTTATGATCACTCTTCCAGATAAAGAACCAGGAGCAGCTAGCGTACTTGCTGAGGGCAAAGGGAATATAGAATGTTTACTGGAAGAAGATAAGGTAGTTACAAATACCAGCTATGGCCACATGGCCAGAAATAAGGACGATGATGGTTATTAGCATTTCTTCCTTATTTTGTTTTAAGTGTGTTTGTGTGTGTGGGTATAGAAACAAAATACCATTGATTTCTTCCCTCTGCTATCTCCTAATCATAGACTGTATTAACTTTACATCATTGTGTTTAAATGATGGATGTTTCACCCAAGAACTTTGCATCCTCTTTTGGGAAATGGGATACTGGGTTTTAAGTTGTACACAGGATAATTTCACCATGTTAGGCTGAGGGTAGCTAAACTTGTCCTTAATTGTCTTTACTTTGAGATGAAATATGGTTTAAGGTGTTGTGTATTGGTACCGAGCTCACAAGAGGTACACTATGTCAGTTAATTTTATGTGTCCACTTTATTAGATCATTGCCCCAGTTTCGTTTCAAACAGCAATCTAGGTTTTGCTGTAAAGATAATTTTTATGTGTGATAAATATTTAAATTAAGATTTGAGTAAAGGAGACTACCTACATAATACGAGTGGGCTTCATCCAAACAATTGAGACCTTAAGAGAAAGGATAGGTCTCTCAAGAGGGAAATAATTTTGTCTCTACACCTCAATACAGAAATTCCGCATGGACTTTTCGACCTTCAATTCAAGACTACAAAATCAACTCTTGCCAGAATTTCCAGACTGCCACCTATTGGGAAGACTTCAGGCTTGCTAGTCCTCATAATCACAGGAGCCCACAAATTGCTTAATGTAAGTCTTTCTCTCCCCAAACACACCACGGACACACAAAAGCAAATGCATGTATATATCCTATTCGTTCTGCTTTTCTTAAAAACCTTTGACTTATACACTTACCGTATTTTAAACATGGTCTTATTCCACCTATGCATAACACAAATGCACAAAAATTCTTTTTGTATCTCTCATATCCCAAATTAAGAGCATATGAAAAAAATCGGATATTTTTGTACATTTTAGAAGTTCTGAGTATAGTGCTACTTATTTGGTCTATAAAGTTGAAAGAATCAAGTTAAACCGAAAGTAAGGTGAAAATAAACCAGCATCTGGTATGTAAGCAAAAAGAGCCAAAAATTTATTCATGAAGTAGACATGCAACAATATTCCTGATGGTTGACAATCAGCAAACCTAAAAGGAACGCTTTACTGTTGGTTTAACTGGTTGTACTCAGCAAAATTTCCCTTGGTACATCTGAGAGTGAGATCAAAATCAGATTTAAAAATCAGAAAGATGTTAATTTGCAATGTAGCTGATTTTCTGCTTTATGAAAAGTAACACATCGTGTAATAGACATTTTCCTTAATATATTTTTCTTTTTCTTTGATAATACTACTAGCACAAAAATGACCAAAAAATGCATTTTCTTAGTATGCCAGAAGTAAAATTTAGACATAAATGATTTCTAAAGTAAAGATTCTACAATTAACATGTCTCCTCATATTTTGCAAACAAGTCACAATAAAATTATATTTAAGGTACTTTACTTCTGAAAATAGTACTTCAAACTGGGGTCCAATGAGATAGTCTCAAGTTTCAAGGAAATTTTTCTTTTTAACTGTAGTCTCAAATAAACACTTATTTGCTCAATTATGTAGAAAACTACTTTAAAATCAAGTGCTTCCATAAAACGAAGATGCCCAGAATTGTTTTCGGGATTACTATTTTATTCATGCAAAGACTACTCTAAATTAACATCCATTAACATTCAACAAGCTAGTAAGCATGCCCAACAGCTTTTAGGAAGTCATACGTATCCTTTGTCAGAATGACAGGCATAGGTAATCTGCCACTAGGCTTCTGGTGAATGCTTTTGTGAGTTAAAAAGAAAGCCTCCTCTTGTGCAGTGATTAATCTCAGTTAAGAGATATTTCTATAGAAGACACAGTTTTCTTAATTTGTTTTTAATTGAGAATTTGATTTGACCTCAGGAAAATTATATGTTAAGAAAAATTAGGACAAAATAACAAGTGGATTTAGAGAATAAATCACGTATTTTATTATTTATTTGTTTCTGAGATGAAGTCTTGCACTGTCACCCAGGATGGAGTGCAGTGGCATGATCTCAGCTCACTGAAACATTCACCTCCCAGGTTCATGTAATTTTTCTGCCTCTGCTTCCTGAGTAGCTGGGATTACAGGCGCCCACAATCACGCCTGGATAATTTTTGTATTTTTAGTAGAGACAGGGTTTTCCCATGTTGGTCAGGCTGGTCTCAAACCCCTCACCTCAAGTGATCCACCCATCTCGGCCTCCCAAATTGCTGAGAGTACAGGCATGAGCCACCATGCCAAGCCAGAAATCATTTATTATAAAGGTCAAATAATTTTTGGAATGTTGATAAAAATTATGCTGTTGAATAAAAGAAAAAATACAATTGTGCAAGTTATGCAGAGTCCATGTAGCAGTCAGTCCTATATTTGAACTGCAAATACACCAATTATTTACTAATGGCACCTGTCAATGTGTTTAACTATACAAGTCAACAATGTCTTCAATGCTTATTGTTTCCCTCACCCATTGAACTAAAAGCCTCATGAGATAAAGGGACTTCTCAGTTTAGTTCTTTCAAGAAAAATAATGATGTTGAATGTTTTACAAGAAGAAATAATGATGTAGAATATACAGAAATCATTAAATAGTTATGTTTTTAAATTATGAATCTTTTACCTATTATAAAATTGTCACTATACTTTATAACATTTATGTGATTATACTGCTATAAACATATAATGAACGAAATTGGAAAATGTACATTATATTTAAATGCAAATATATACATAATTATATATATATTATTGTACTTTAGGTTCTGGGGTACATGTGCAGAACATGCAGAGTTACCTAACACCATATTTTTTTTTTGTAATTTGTCATACCAATTGCAAAATGGATCAAGATTTATAATATGTGTTTTAAAGTGGGAAAGCAATAGTAACGTAAAAAAATAGAGACCCGGGAGATGGTTTTTCATGACAGTTAAAAACATAACTAATTAAAAATAATAAAATAAATAATAATAATAAATATTTATTTTTCTGAAATAATGATTTAAACTTAGGTGATACAATTAACATTTATATGAAATTTTAATTTCATTTAGGTATTTGTCGTCAAATTTAGGTATTTGTAGTCAAAATATCTAAACTTCACATTTAGGTATTTGTAGTCAAAAATTTCTATCAGTTTATGATCTCTTTATTATATAAGAGTTATAAGCCTAAATTGGGATATAATGATTATAGGTTTTTTCATATTTAAGTAATGTCAGAATGAAAACAATTTAAACCAACAATGATATTAATATTTTTGAATGGTAAATTCTCTTCTATATAGAAAAGTGGACATAATTATTTTTCATATAAACTAAAGTTTGTCACAAGTTTTAGTAAAATTACTCTTAAACAGAATTATTCCATAAACTAGTTTTACATTTTTTTCTCCTTGGTATTCTGCAGATTAGAGGCATATTTAAATTACCAAGTGAATCTTTATTTAGGAGAATAAACTAGCTGTAGTTGCCTGGTGTTTTTTTCTTATCCATTTCCATTTGATGTACTCAACAGCATGGTTATGTGTAAAGCTGGAGAAGGTTAGCAACTTTCCCTGCAACATAATGTCATGTGTATTACAAAAACATATTTCAGAACAATTTTTGCAAATCAGATACGTATTTTCAAAAAATTTATTTCTAAGGAAGGTACACAACAGTTCATATAATATAGTTTGTGTGTTTCATGAAGCCCCCAGTGTCTCACCTTTCAAGTGCTCTAAGTACATCTGGCATGAAAGGGTTTCCCAAGGAAAAAACCCTGATAGAGCACATGAAAGGGATTATTGATGCCATAGATATCGCTAAGCAACAAGAAGTTCTTCAGATGAAAGACCATACTGAACACAAGACCATTTAGGAAGTAAAGTTTGCTGAGCCATGGTGGTAGCCAAAAGTAACAAAAATAAAATCATAATTAGAATGTAGAACTTAGATGCCATTCCGAAAGATAAAAGATATCAACTTGGCTAATAATTCTAATTTCACATTTGTAAAAATTTGCATCACCTCAAAAACATTCTGGCCAGCCAATCAGCATATTATGAAAAATTTTAATTTCAACAATGAGTACTTATTTTTATTATTGATAATAGTCAATGAACCATTAAATTTAATTACATCAATACTTACACATTACATTCACTAAGCTAATTAACAAATAATCTTATGTTAGTCAGAATTAAAAAAAGCTGAAATGCTGGTAGTACTTGCCTCTAAACTGTGACCTTTCTCGTAAATTCTAGACGACATCTTCCATGGATCAAATAATGCTTCTTGAGAAAGCTGACTGCACCTAGATATAATTCCAAGTAACACATGCATATACAAAATGTTACACTGTATGAATAAACGGGTTTTTAAGTAAATTATTGCCATAATAACACAAATGAAACACATAATATTTTGAATAACAATGTAGGAGTAGGTGATATTG
Source organism: Cebus imitator (assembly GCF_001604975.1). Lineage (NCBI taxonomy): Eukaryota > Metazoa > Chordata > Mammalia > Primates > Cebidae > Cebus > Cebus imitator. Next base: position 1,148,541 of record NW_016107797.1, read on the forward strand.
GGGAAGGAATGCATTGAAAGAGGTATATTTTACTGTTAAGAAATGAAACATAACAAAATACTTGACAAGAAAATCTAAAATAGATTTTAAAAGATCATTTATTCATCTTTATATATGTATTTCCTAAGCTAAAATTTGATATCTAGCTACAAAATACATTTTTATAACCTCTATGATCCAATCCCTTTATTATTTAGCTTTGGTATGCCCTGTTATTTTGTGGTAGTAAGGAAATCAACTATTTTGAGAAGATACTACAACCTTCCACCTGCTACATTTTCTTATATATTGTCTTCCATAAATTTAAACCTCTACTTTTAAAGGTGAGGACAGCTTAATCCTGAGACAGTGATCACCTTCAAACTATTTTTCAAAGTTTAAAGAGTGTCATGTTTCAAATCAATGATTCTCTAAATATGGTTGCCCTTTTGCCTGAAGTCCCAAGGCTTCAGTTTGTATTATTTGAAGTTATTTTGCTGTAAGCAAGTTCATTATTAATAATGTCCACTGTATCTGTTGTTCTATTTTTGGTTTGTTTATTTCATTCTCCATCATGAAAATGAGCATTATACCTGTAGATAAAATGCATTTTTAAACAATTTGTGTAAACGTCTATTCAGTTAAGATTAATCAATTCCTTGTAGCTGTAAAAGTATGGAATATTTCAATGGAGGAAAAATTTCTGGAAATAAATATATTTATAGATTATTAAATAAACTAGAAAAAATAGAAGAGATATCTAAACCAGTTTAATATATTTCTTATAAAATCACTATCATAAGACAAGTTTGTCTTCTTATAGCTAATAACTGTACTATAAGATGACTAAAAGCTACTAACACACTAACACTCATATTGCTCAACTTTAATGAAACAGTAGAGATGAAATTTTATTTTCAGCTAGAATTTTTATAGTAACAGAAGTTATTATAGATATATATTAATGAATCTTATAATATAGACAACAATGTCAAATTGCTTTGTGGCATCCAAGTTCACAGTGTTATTTGTAAACTTGTGCATGCTTTCTAGTATGAAATGTCTGGTTTATTTTTCAAAAATGTTGCATTATGAAAATATTTTTTATTTTAAGTTCTGCAACTAGCAGGTTCAACTATCCTTTTAATGCATATGTCTATAATACTGTTCTGGACATCCAATTAAATGAGACAAGCTTAAGAGTGTTTTGGAAATATGTTATGGCCTATCTCTCTGCATATCTATTGTATAATACTTTATGCAACTATTTATTAATAGTCTATCTTTAGTAATTATTTATAGTTAGACTTTTAAGTACACAAAGGAATAGAGCCAAATTAAGCTAAATTAATTCTGACCTTTCTTTGAAAACCAAGACATTGAGAATATAAGCTATGGCTACTAGATTTTTTATTTAACAGTAGTAAAATTAGTTAATTTAGCAGACTTAAAAACTCCATTTATAAAATTCAGTATTCATACGATTATTTAAAAGCATTTTTATAAAATTAAAATAGTAATATTTATATGGTATATTAATTTATATTAAGATAACAATGTGAGAAATTTCTGGCTTTGGAATTCTTGTGGGAAATTTCAATGTATGGTACTTTGCAATGGCTTACTCTTTTAGTATACAGCTAGTGCTCGACTTATGACTATGGTCGGGACTGCGGACTGGTCGTAACACGATTTGGTCGTAAGTTGAGTAGGCTATATGTACAGTTGAAATGGTGCACGCGGAGCTGGTAGTGCTGCCGGAAGCTGGTCCGCACTGTCGTACACTCAGCTGGGCAACGTTTGCGCTGCCAGACGCGGAGCAGTCGTGGCTAGCGATTGTGGTCATAAAATCGAAGGGTCGTAAGTTGCATAGGTGGTAAGTCAATCAATACCTGTATTACACTAGTCATATTCACATCCAGTACAGCCTGAGGATTGGAAAAATATCTCTAGATGAAAGTTTTTGTTTTATTACAAGTAAGCAGTTAGTAACATAATATAAATTTACACTCCTACAGCCTTGATATGGAGAAATTAAAACCTCCTGAGAGTAATTCAGTTAGCTGACTTTCTTAAACAAACAAACAAAAAAAAAAAAAAAAAAAAAAAAAAAAAAAAAAAAAAAAAAAAAAAAAAAAAAAAAAAAAAAAAAAAAAAAAAAAAAAAAAAAAAAAAAACACATTCCTCTAATGGCCAGTGATCATGAACATTGTTTCATATGTTTGTCACTTCATATATGTATTCTTTTGAAAAGTGTCTATTCATAGTCTTCACCCACTTTTGAATAGGTTTGTTTGTTTTTTTCTTGTAAATCTGTTTTAGTTCTTTGTAGATTCTGGATATTAGCCCTTTGTCAGATTGGTAGATTGAAAAAATTTTTTCTCATTCTGTTGGTTTCCAGTTTGCTGTAGTGATTGTTGAGATACCATCTCACTCCAGTCAGAATGGCAATCATTTAAAAAATCATTTAAAAAATTCATTAGACCCAGCAATCCCATTACTGGGTATATACCCAAAGGAATATAAATTGTTCTATTATAAAAGCACATGTATATGTATGTTCATTGTGGCACTGTTTACAATAGCAAATACCTGGAACCAACCTAAATGCCCATCAGTGACAGCCTGGACAAAGAAAATGTGGCACATATACACCATGGAATACTATTATGCCATAAGAAATGATGAGTTAGGTCCTTTGTTGGGACATGGATGAATCTGGAAACCAATATTCTCAGCAAACTGACACAAGAACAGAAAATCAGACACCACATGTTCACACACATAGGTGGGTGTTGAACAATGAGAACACATGGACACAGGGAGGAGAACATCACACACTGGAGTCTGTTGAGGGTGGCTAGGGGATGGACAGCGGGGTTTGGGGAGAGTGGGGAGGGATAACATGGGGAGAAATGGCAGATATAGGTGATAGGGGGATGAAGGCAGCAAACAACCTTGCCATGTATGTACCTGTGCAACAACACTGCATGATCTGCACATGTACTTCAGAACCTAAAGTACAAGAAAAAAGGCATATCTAGAAGAGGAAATACATGCTGATAAAAAGTGTAATATAGCAGTGTGCGGAAAGCAGAAACTGAACCCCTTCTTGACACCTTACACAAAAATTAACTCCAGTTGGATTAAAGACTTAAACATAAGACCTAGCACCATAAAACCCTAGAAGAAAATCTAGGCAAAACAATTCAGGACATAGGCATAGGCAAGGACTTCATGACTAAAACACCAAAAGCATTGCCAACAAAAGCCAAAATAGACAAATGGGATCTAATTAAACTCCAGAGCTTCTGCAGAGCAAAAGAAACAATCATTAGAGTGAACCAGTAACCAACAGAATGGGAAAAAAAATTTGCAATCTACCCATCTGACAAAGGGCTAATATCCAGAGTCTAAAAAGAACTAAAACAGATTTTCAAGAAAGAAAACAAACAAACCCATCCAAAAGTGGGATAAGGATATGAATAGACACTTTTCAAAAGAAGACATATATGAGGCCAACAAACATATGAAAAAATTCTCAACATCACTGATTAATAGAGAAATGCAAATCAAAACCACATTGAGATACTACCTCATGCCAGTTAGGATGGTGATCAATTAAAAAATCTGGAGACAACAGATGCTGGAGAGCATGTGGAGAAATAGGAACACTTTTACACTGTTGGTGGGAGTGTAAACTAGTTCAACCATTGTGGAAGACAGAGTGGCACTTCCTCAAGGACGTAGAAATAGAAATTCAATTTTATCCAGCAATCCCATTACGGGTATATACCCAAAGGATTATAAATCATTCTATTATAAGGACACATGCACATGTATGTTCATAGGGGCACTGTTTACAATAGCAAAGAACTAGAACCAACTCAAATGCCCATCAATGATAGACTGGACAGGGAAAATGTGGCACATATACGCCATGGAATACCATGCAGCCATAAGAAACGATGAGTTCGTGTCCTTTGTAGGGACATGGATGAACCTGCAAACCATCATTCTCAGAAAACGGACACAAAAGCAGAAAATCAAACACCGCATGTTCTTACTCATAGGTGAGTGTTGAACAATGAGAACACATGGACACAAGGAGGGGAGTATCACACACTGGGGTCTGTTGGGGGAGGCCAAGGGAGGGACAGTGGGGTGGGGGTGGAGAGGTTGGGGAGGGATAACATGGGAAGTAACGCCAGGTGTGAGTGACGGGGGATGGAGGCAGCAAAGCACATTGCCATGTGTGTACCTATGCAACAATTCTGCATGATCTTCACATGTACCCCAGAACCTAAAGTGCAATAATAAAAAAAAATTAAAGCAGGAAAAAAAGTGTAATATCATCAGTTTGTTTGTTTAGATATATTATTTATACATATTTCTTAACCTTATTTTCCCATGATAGTCAAATACATCTTATTTGAACAATTAGACTGAGTTTGAGTCTAAATTTTGGATATATTACTTGATTTTATATATATATATATATATATATATATATATATATATATATATTCTATTCATCAGAAGAATCTTCTGGGACCATGTAAAGTTTTACCCTTTTGATATTTACTTTTAAAAAAATAGATTAAGAAAGACTTCTTTTTTAAGACAAAGAAAGTATTTATATGAAAAAGGAAGAAAGGAATGTTAGAAGAGAGGAATAAGGGGCCTCCCATCAAGCCACATCTGATTAAAAGATATTCATTTTTTCACACAACATTTACCAATGATTTATTATGGTTTTAATTCTTGAGAATTAAAGAATACTAAAAACATTAGTGAAGTGGAATGTATGTTACCACACTATATTATTTATAAATAATGATAAATTTCATAGAAAATGATAACACCTTAAAGTTATTTTTTTAAAAAGCAATTTTGAATAATCAATATTAAATTGATTCATCTAATGTAAGTCATTTTACACAGGCACGTGCGACATTTTATCTATATACTCAACATTAAGTTACCTACTTTACAAATACAAGTAAACATCATTTCAGATCTTATTATCAGGACCATTTTTCAGATAAGCCAAAAGTTTAGCCATTTATTCAGACACTGTGGGCCACTAAGGAAGGAAGCATTTTGCCCGCAGAAGGTCAGGCTGAGAGCTAGTGTTGCTCTGCCTCTTTACCAGGCCTAACGCTAAATAAGTGTCTAAATTAGTGGTCCCCATTCCAGATATTTTGGTTTGGATTTGCCCATTGAAGCTATTTGCATCAAGAGCATATAGTTACTCTCATGTTGATTGCTCAACTGTCAAACTCAGAAACAGTTGTTCGATTTATAAATTACTTGATCTCGTTGTTGAATTTTGCCACTGTTGGCCACTTTAAGGTAAAATAAACCCTCTTTTTTTTTTTTTTTTTTTT
>NW_016107797.1:1153987-1176395 GCF_001604975.1 Cebus imitator
TTTTGAGACGCAGCTTGTCTATTGTTACCCAGGCTGGTGCCATCTCGGTTGACTGCAACCTCTGCCTCCTGGGCTCAAGCAATTCTCCCGCCTCAGCCTCCAGAGTAGCTGGGACTATTGGCACGCGCCACCATGCCCAGCTAATTTTTTGTATTTTTAGTGGAGGCGGGGATTCACCATGTTGACCAGGATGGCCTCGATCTCTTGACCTCGTGATCCACCCACCTTGGCCTCCTAAAGTGCTGGGATTATAGGCGTGAACCACTGCTCCCAGCGGAACTACCTTCTTTAATGTCAAATGCTTAAGTGCCCAGCATTACTTACTGTACTTTTCTCAGTACTGGCTCTCATTCACCTACAAAATACTCTAAGCTGGACTTCAATTAATGTTTATAATGTAATAATCCCTATTTATTTGTAGTTATTCTGGATTATCTCGCTGGTTGCACACGTGAATCTGTCTTTTTTCTACATATTCAACAGATGGCCAAAAGTAAACTCAATGTCATAGCCAAAATTGAATATAATAATTTGTTCAGTTAATTATAAAGCCTCCCCTAACATGTTGAATTATATGCTATCTACCAAATCCGAATCTGCAAAACTACTAATATGTCAAAACATTTCCATGAAAGTTGAGATAATGTTATTGTATGCAATATTTATTATACCAGTTGCCACACAGAAATCCTGAGACATCCTTACAATAGTTGTATAAATATCAACTATTTATTGTTATATTTATCTCCATATTTGATATTATAGACATCCTATAAAGAATTCAAATGAAACTAAAACTTAAGGGAATTTTAAACTGAGAAATTTGAAATTTAGAAACTTTAAAATGAGCTTGTAATATTACTTTTAAAAAAAAGAATAAATAGATTGCTATTTTGTAAAGGAAAACTATCCTATAGAATAGAATTTAGTAGTCATGGATGAAAATCCATTCAAATTTTCTTGACCTTTGTACACTTTCACTTTCTACTTAAACTATAGTGAAATAAGAAATATATCAAATGTAATAGTCAGTTATTTACGAATGTGAATTTACTATAAAAGCCACTTTTCTGACCCTGCACAGTCATATTTATTTGACATGCTTGTTATTGATGTTGTGAGAATTGCATTTCTTCAAAAGGTATCATATACACAAAGTTTCAGTATAAATCTTGTTGCATATTTTTAAACCTGATTTAATTTAAATGGATGGAAAAAGCAATGCTTGAAAAACAAATGCTTCTGAAACCATCCCTATAAACATTACAGAATTAATCACAGAAGACAGGAGAGGAGGGGCAACAAAAATAAACTAACCTTGCAGCGTACTCAGCATTAATCATTAGGGCAGTTTGCTCTCTGGCCCACTTTTTCCTAGTTTTTGCTGCCCACTATCCAAGAAATGTGTAAACTCTGTCTAAAGGTTGTGAGTCCTCTAAACTCCTCTATAGATAACTTCACACTGTGAAATGTTATTTTCTATCTGAGATATTCTTTAGCCATGAAACCACTGATACCAGCTGGTCTGAAGGACCCTATGAGGAGCTGACTCACCAAAGAATACATTTTCCACATACTGGTAATTACATCCCTCTAACCCCAACCAATCAATAACTCCAATTTTCTAACCCCTCACACTCCATGATCTCCTTGAAAACCCCAGCCAGGAACTCCTTGGGGGGAAAGATTTGAGGGTCTCTTTCCAACCTGACACTGGGCCACCCTGCAATCTAAAACTCTTTCTCTGCTACAAACCCTGCCGTCTCAGTGTATTGATACGTTACTATGCAGCAGGCATACGCATGTGTTGGACCGGTAACATTCCTTTCTGGCTTTGTGCAGTTGATAAAAGGAGATTGTGCATATCCCAAATAAATGGATACAAAGAAAGAAACAAATTTAAAAATAATCAGTTAATGGTATGAGGATGGGTGATATAAATTGCTGTTTGCAGAAGGCTATATGTAGATATTAAATTATTAGGTTGGGGAAAAGTTACAAGACATAGTGTGATGTTTTTTATCCTAAGTGCCTCACATATTTTCTCATAGCCTGAGCTTTAAGAGGTTAGCAGATTAGATTAAACTAATTACTATTCAACAAACTATTCTAGCTATAAAACTAGGAGTGATTTTTAATACTTTACTTTTTCTAACCCTCCTTATCCAACTCATCAACAAGTTTTATTCACTGTACCTTCAAAGTAAACACAAAAGCACTCACTAAAAATTCAACTTTACTACTTCCTTGGCAGAAGAGATATTTTTAAAGAATAAAGGACAAAGAAAAGACCTCTTTTAGTAAGGACTAAGTATGACATCTGAATTAAAATTTTAATTGTTAATCATGGTCTATAAGACCACACTTGATTTGGCCCTGCTACATCTCTGAGAGTCACCTCCTCTCATGCTTTTTCTTGCTGACTTGCTCACAATATCCGTGGGCCAGGAGCCTCAGCATGACTTAGATGTGTAATTTGCTTAAATCTCACAAAGTTGCAATCAAGGTGTCAGCCAGACTGCATTTTTATGTAGCGATGACAATTTGTAAGTTTTATAATATAGGCAGAAAGGTGGCAAGGAGTTGAGGGCAGTTTGTAAAATCCAAAAAATGTTTCTAATCATGAGACAGCAAGGAGTTCAATTCTACTAACAACTTGAATGCACTTGCTAGCAAATTCGTCCAAATTTGAGTCCCCAGATGATAATGTAGCCTGGCCGACTACATTATTGGCGAGGCTACATTGTAGACTTATGGGACCTTGAGCAAACGATTGAACTAAGAGTTCTCCAGGATACTTAAGAAATGTGAAATGATAAATTTGTTGTTTCAAGCTGCGAACTTAGTGGTAATTTATTATAAAGCAAGAGAAGACCACCATATACTGTCTTAAACTACTTTTGTTTCCTTTTGTACTTTCTTTCATTACTTTATTTTTTTTTCTTTCCAAAAATGTTATTAAACATCGTCTATGTTCCAGCCAGTGATTTAGGTCCTAGATGTTCACATTTGGACCAAATATTGACATTTTTAAACAAACTCAGGCTCAATAATATATTTATACTTCACCTAATTTTAGGAATGATTTAAGAAGAGTAACCATGGGAATGCATTCTTAAAGTATAAGTGAAATAACTACAAAGAAAATATATATACGAGGAATATTATGGAGAAGGATTATTCAGTATCTCTTGTAGTCATATTGAATCATTAGTATTGGTTTGAAAATTCTACAACAATATAAAATTGAGGTTTCCAAGACTTTGTGAAATTATTCATTTACTCTTCTACAGTGATTTACGGGAAGCTTAAGGGTTTAATGAGTGTTTGCCTTCTTGTTTGATACTTAATTTCAAGAATTCTGATTTAAAAATTTTTACAAATTTTAGTCATTTTAGGCTTTAAAACAAGTGTTAGATTTACTTTTTGCTTTGGTCATTTGTGAATCAAAAACCCTTTTATTGAGTTTTATTTAAGCCAAAACAAACTATTCCTTTAGTCAGCTGTGAATCAAAAACCCTCTTATTATTATTTAAGTCAAAACAAATGATTCTAGGAATATTTTAATTCTTGTTTTACTCCAAACTGAGCTTAATATATGCTAAGCACACATAACTCATTCTAAGAGGCAGCATGAAACACTAAAAAGAGTAAGAGACCCGCTGATAAAATATTTACACTCTTTCCCAGTATCTGTTACCTATTAGCACTGAAACTTTTGGCAACTATTTTAATTTACTACAGCCTTGATTGTTTCATCATAAAATATATTAAATATAACAGATGCCAATAAAATTTCTATTATGTATATAAATGCAAAATATAAGTAGTAAAATGCTGAACTAACTACACTACGTATAATTTAGTATTTTGTTCAAATATGCCTTCTAAATGCCACCAGATTAGTCATCTCCGTAAAGTAAGAGACTTAGTTTGAGTCTTACTTTAGCTGCTTAAGAAATGCCAATAGTGATGAAATTAAGAAAGGCTTGAAGCTTAGTGAATAGTGTACATCACAGAATATAGAAAAAAAGAAAGAGACTTTTTTATATTAATTTGCTTATAAATTACTCAGCATGGAATTCCGGGCTGACAAAGGGAATTAGGCTATTCATATATGAAGAATGAACTCTTGAAAGACAATAGACCGAGAACTTGGGGTTTGGTAGGGTTACTAGAAAAAGAGATACTACAATTCTCAAAGCTACTAGCAATTTCAGTTGATTTTTCTGGTTGAAAACCCAGCTGATGACCACAGATCAATTACAGTTAACTTATTTTTCCCCACTGTTCAAAGATTGGACTTGAACAGCAAGGGGCTTGTTTCTGTGAACAGAGAGTGTCACGAACAACCGAGAAAGTTATTCTCTCTGTAGGGAGCATTGGCAAATTGAAATAGTACACACACACACACACACACACACACACACACACACACAGACACACACACACAAACTTTAAAAAAACTTGAGGAAAATCCTAGACGGTTTATTTAAACAAATATCCAATTTTTTTTAAATTATACTTTAAATTCTGGGGTACAAGTGCATATCGTGCAAGTTTGTTACAGAGGTATACATGTGCCAATTTATCTGAAAATATTTTTGGATTAAATCTCAGTAAAAAATATCAATTTCAACGTTTATCTCTTTCTATATCTCTACATGTAAATTTATTACATGAAATAAAATCGGATTATTTAAACTTTTCATCACTGTAAGAAAATAGCTCATTTGCCATATTACTAAAATTAAATAGTCATAGTATATTTAGAATTTTAGAAGTACACAGAGTATTTGATAATGCTCTGTGTACTTTTAAGTACAGAAAAAGTTATTAGCAAAATGTCCTACAATGAAATACACAAAAATAAAAAATACACAGAGTAAGTTTTTAGCAAAATGTCATAAAGTAAAATAATTAGAATTCATTTCTTGTATTCCTATATTATTAGATGTTTTTTTAAAAGGAAATATTCTGATTTCTGTTGAGGTCTAAATTCAAATTGCTTATGTTTATGTAGTACAATTAGATGCAGATGGGGAGGAAGAGGAGATTTAAAATAGAAGATTTATGTTGAATAAACACTCTTCCTCATCCTTAAATTTTAGCTTTGAGATTTGATGCTTATTTTACATTTCCTAGTCTCCACTGTTTATAAGATAAAGATGGTGATGATTATCATCCAATAAAATTACAACACAACAATGAATTAGTGGTGATGTAAGGTGATTAGTAACTAGAAGGTGTATTTTAAATACTAGCCTTAAGATAGTTTATATGTTTTATAAACATTTATATAGGGTTGCATATATAATTCCCTTTAAGTTTTTTGAGTATGAATACTCATAATTGTGTGTTTGACATATTTTCTCTTTTAACGTGTAGTTTCATGATCATTTCATTGGCCATTACATCTTATAGAATAATCAGCATTTTAAAAAACTGGAATAATGATTTATAAGCCATTTGTATAACTTTAGTAACACTAGTCAAATTATTTTCTTAAAAAGTTTGAGAACAGACAAAGGCTTTCATGTAGTCTATATTTAGATCAATAACCTGTGTAACACTATGTGACTATAATGAGAAGAGATACATTTTTTAACCATATTAATTTGTAAAATATGATACTAAAAATCTGATACTAAAAATCTGCTAAGGAGCTAAAATAAACAATGTTAATTAAATGAATGTTCCTAAAATACTTTTTATGTGTAATTGGAACATAAAAAAATTACATTTAAAATAACATGATATTTTGCTCTTCAAAAATGATTTTGTCATAGGCAGTATCTTCAGAGAATAAATGGTGAAGCTTATTAAAGACTGTTTTCACATATTGAATTTTAGAAAATTAACATTTAGGTATTTAATTGAGTCTAGATGTACTTTGGTATTATAGCTTTATTCTTTAATGATTGGAGACATAAATGACCTGCAAAAATAGATATTATCTTTATGCCTTATAGTATCACCAAAAGTAATGAGATAGTACTTTAAGTTGTCTCATACGTAAGAGTAAAATTAGAGAAAAGTTTTTATCAGAATGGATAGCTAATTCCCTAAACATTATAAATCATAATGCTTAAAGTGACGATTCTTGGTAGACAATTTAAACAATATTATCATTGAAAAATGAACCTATAATATGTAATTTGAAAAATTTCATTTCTATAATATAGTTATCAATAGCTAAATTTAAAAATCTAAATAGTTACGTTAATACACTGAATATATACCTACCTTGTATTCTCATCCAGGTTACTCTCACATTTCAGCAAAATTCCATTGCAAGTGGTACTATAACTATTTAAAACTGATTATAATGTCTGCAACAAATTGGTCAAAATAGTCTATTGACAAAAATGTAATATTTTAATTGTTAAAACTTTTTAATTCCTGGGAAACATAGATACAAATATAAATAAGACAGAACATTGACAGAGATAAAGGTAGATGGAGAGGACAGGCGAGAAAGAGAGAATGAGAGAGAATGTTTTGTTCTCAGACTTTTCTATAAGGTTAATAAATAAATGCAAACCAAGAAACATGGCCAGAATATCCTTTGACTTATCACAGGCAAAACTAAACTATAAAGCTGAATATTTTCATTGCTGATATTTTGTAGAATTAATATATAATATGCTTATGATTAGACAGAGCTTACCTTTTAAGGTCCTTCCATTGAATGTATTCCACCTGTAAAGTGATGCCAAAATGTGTAGTTTTAAATATGACATATTTGGGCGGTGGCATATAGGCAGTCTCTAACCTATCATCACAGTATTTTTGAGGTTGATCATGAAAGACACATACATTCAAACAGAACACTGCTATAATCTACTACACCATTATTGATTCTCATCTAATAAAAATTAACATTTTTTGAAAGTTTTTCAATGTTTATTTATTTATTTATGTATTTATTTATTTATGTATTTTTGAGATGGAGTTTCACTCTTGTTGCCCAGGCTAGAGAGCAATAGCACAATCTCCGCTCACTGCAATCTCTTCTTCCTGGGTTCAAGTGGTTTTCCTGCCTCTGCCTCCCAAGTACATGGGATTACAGGCACATGTCACCACCTCTGGCTAAATTTGTGTTTTTAGTAGAGTTGTGGTTTCACCATGTGGTCAGGCTGATCTTGAACTCTTAACCTCAAGTGACCCACCTGCCTCGGCCTCCCAATGTGCTGGGATTACAGGTGTGAGCCACAGCACTCAGCCTTCTCAATGTTTTTAAATGTGATTAGTTTTATATTTGCTGTGATTTTGTATTACAACAGAAAATTTTGAAAGATATTGTTTTTAACTACAAAAAATTAGTTGCACCTGGAAGACTTACTCAGGATGCATGACAGCTGGTATTAAACATTCAGGTCCCTGGTATTTTGAAAACAAAAAATAATATGAACAATGGACAGTGTTCTGTTGGAATGTCGAAGGTGAAGACAGTTAATTAGGCTGTTCAGATATCTACAAACCAGATGAAGTGAAACACAAATGAATACAAGTAAACAATAAAACATTTCCCAGGAAGCAGTTAATGAGATTAAAATTCATAAATGCAGGCTAAGTTTACGTAATGTTTATCATTATTCCTCTGGAGAATAATGTTAAAAAACGACACCATAAAAGGTTAAATAAACAGACGTCTGTTTATTAAATCTATAGTAAAAATCTCAAGAAATATTTATTGATGTGGTAAAAGTGAGAAATATTTTATAATAATTTGATGATTATAATAAAAAATGAAATATTAAAATCACATTTCCTTCTACAGAAATCATTTCACATAATTATTATATGACATTTATTTAAGTATCATTAATTCCAAAGAAAGGATCTTAGAGACTAAAACATGTCAAAGTGTTAAGTGCATGTTTATTTTGTTCTTCTAGTTCCTTGAGGAGCTAAGTTCAATTATTTATTTTGCATCTTTTCTCTTTTTTCAGGTAAACATTTATCATTATAAACTTCTCTTTTAACATCCCCTTTCTGTATCCCACAAGTATTGGGATATTGTAATTTTCTGATTATTTACCCATCAATGTGTCTCCACTGAGGCCATCTTTTGCATGAGCTACTCTTAACCAATGATTGAGCATTTTAAAAATGTTAAGGCCAAGCCATTTCCAGAAACACAGGACTTCTCTGTTGGGAAAGTTAGAATAGAGGATGCTCTACTGTTCTTGCAGAATTATTTTATTTCTGCCTCACACCCCAAGATGTTGGCACCCTTCCAACCTTCCATATTTCACTCTCTCCTTCATAGAAGGTTAGACCAGCACCACAGTCTAACAGCTCTCATAGCCTTCTCTGGGTCCCTCCTTTTGACACTGATTTATATTACACGTGATATTTTAATATATAATATGGATTGCCCAGCTGATCATGTTTTAGTGCCTGTTTCTTAAAGAACTCAAAATAATATAGACTTTGATTTATGACAGCTGCCATGAAAAACATTCATCTGATAAGGTGCCCTTTAAATTATGTAAAATCTTTATTCAACACATACACTTTTTTAAAATTTTATTTTACTTTAGGTTCTGGGGTACATGTGCAGGTCAAGCAGGGTTGTTGCATAGGTACATACATAACCAGGTAGTTTGCTGCCTCAATTCCCCCTTTGACTATATCCGGCATTTATCCCCATGTTATCCCTCTCTACCCTCCCCACCACCACTGTCCCTCCCCAACACCCCCCAGCTGCTCCCAGTGTGTTATGCTCCTTTCCCTGAGTCCACGTGTTCTCATTGTTCAACACCCACCTATGAGTAAGAACACGTGGTGTTTGGTTTTCTGTTCTTGTGTCAGTTTACTGAGAATGATGGTTTCCAGATTCATCCAATTCCCTACAAAGGACATGAACTCATCATTTTTTATGACTGCATAGTATTCCATGGTGTATATGTGCCACATTTTCTTTGTCCAGTCTGTCATTGATGGACATTTGGGTTGGTTCCAGGTCTTTGCTATTATACACAGGGCTGCAATGAACATATGTGTGTATGAGGGCTGCAATGAACATATGTGTGTATGTGGCTTTACAACTGAATGATTTATAGTTCTCTGGGTATATACCCAGTAATGGGATTCTGGTTCAAATGAAATTTCTGTTTCTAGATCCTTGAGAAATTGCCACGTTGTCTTCCACAATGGTTGAACTAATTTACACTACCACCAACCGTATTAAAGTGTTCCTATTTCTCCACGTCCTCTCCAGAATCTGTTGTCTCCAGATTTTTTAATGATCACCGTTCTAACTGGCATGAGATGGTATCTCAATGTGGTTTTGATTTGCATTTCTCTAATGACCAATGATGATGAACATTTTTTCATATGTTTGTTGGGCTCATATACATCTTCTTTTGAAAAGTGTCTGTTCAAATCCTTTGTCCACTTTTGAATGAGGTTGTTTGCTTTTTTCTTGTATATCTGTTTTAGATCTTTTCAGATTCTGGGTATTAGCCCTTTGTCAGATGGGTAGACTGCAAAATATTTTTCCTATTCTGTTGGTTACCCGTTCACTCTAATGATTGTTTCTTTTGCTGTACGGAAGCTCTGAATTTTAATTAGATCCCATTTGTCTATCTTGGTTTTTATTCACAATATTGATTCTTCCTAACCATAGAATGTTTTTCCATCTGTTTGTGCCCTCTCTTATTTCATTGAGCAGTGGTTTGTAGTTCTTTTTAAAGAGGTCCTTTACATCCTTTGTTAGTTGTATTCCTAGATACTTTATTCTCTTTGTAGCAATTGTGAATGGGAGTTTGCTCTTGATTTGGCTCTCTGTTTGTCTTATTGGTATATAGGAATGCTTGTGATTGCTGCACATTGATTTTGTATCCTGAGACTTTGCTGAAGTTGCTTATCAGTTTGAGAAGATTTTGAGCTGAGACGATGGGGTGTACTAAATATACATTCATGTTGTCTGCAAATAGAGACATTTTGACTTCCTCCTTTCCTAATTGAATACCTTTTATTTCTTTTTCTTGCCTGATTGCTCTGGCTAGAACTTCCAATACTACATTGAGCAGGATTGGTAAGAGAGGGCATCCTTGTCTAGTGCCTGATTTCAAAGGGGATTCTTCCAACTTTTGCCGATTCAGTATGATATTGGCTGTAGGTTTGTCATAAATAGCTTTTATTATTTTATGATATGTTCCATTGATACCCAGTTTATTGGGAGTTTTTAGTATGAAGAGCTGTTGAATTTTGTCAAAGGCCTTCTCTGCATCTATTGAGATAATCATGTGGCTTTTTTCTTTGGTTCCGTTTATTTGGTGGATTACGTTTATGGACTTGCATATGTTGAACCAGACTTGCATCCCCAGGATGAAGCCTATTTGATCGTGATGAATAAGATTTTTGATGTGATGTTGCTTTCAGTTTGCCGGTATTTTATTGAATATTTTTGTGTCGATGTTCATCATGGATATTAGCCTCAAGTTTTATTTTCTTGTTGATTCTCTGCCTGGTTTTGGTATCAGGATCACGTTGGTCTCATAAAATGAGTTAGGGTGGATTCCCTCTTTTTGTATTGTTTGATATAGTTTCAGAAGAAATAGAACCAGCTCCTCTTTGTACATCTGGGAGAATTCAGCTGTGAACCCATCGGGACCTGGACTTGTTTTGGTTAGTAGGCTATTAATTGCTGCCTCAACTTCAGCCCTTGTTATTGGTATATTCAGGGTTTCATCTTCCTCCTGGTTTAGTCTTGGTAGAGTACAAGTGTCCAGGAATTTATCCATTTCTTCCTTGTTTATTGATTTCACTATGTCAACTCTGGCTCAAAAACAGATCCATACAGTAATTTAAGAAAATTTAAGAGAAGAAACCATATTCATGTAATTTTTATTACAGCATAAGGTTGTAATTATTCTATTATTAGCTATTTTTAATTTCTTACTGTGCCTAATTTATAAATTAACTTTATTATAGTTATTTACATACAGGAAAAACATTATATATATTATCCTTAAGCACATAGTAGGTAGTCAATAATATATATTAAATTGTGAATGTTGTATTAGTAGGATTATTCTTTTGGAGGGCATTCCACTAAATTCAAAGCAGTTACTATACCAGATATGAGTTTTTCTAAAAGGCAAATAACACACTTTTGTTTTAGTTTTGATTATATGTTATTGTAAAAGATTTGATTGTTTAAATGCATGATCGTTGGGATTTATAAGACAAGTTAATTATAAATGCATTTTTTCACATCAGTACATAAATTTATTTTACTCATGAACAATGTAAGGACAGAAATGTTTGACTAACTTAGAAAAAAACAAGCCTATCTCTTTTCAAACCTAAAGAGCATTATTCGTCGTTGAAACAGGAAAAAGGAGATGCATTTCAGACCAAAAAAGTCTTACAAAACATATTTTGTCAACAGGGGATGAAAATTATTTAATTTTTTTTATGAATACATACTACTTTATACTTTGTCCCAGAGCGGTGCACCAATGATTGTATTCAAGAGGGGCAGTACAAATTCAGATACATATTACAGATAACCTATTATATTTTCTTTAGCACTGTTGCAATAAAAGAAAGCTCTCATTTTGTTTTGTTTTTGTCTTATTTTTTTTCCTACATATTTTGGTGGTATTTTAACTGAGAGGAAAAAACATACTTAATATTTGAGTAAATAGTCTTCACTCAAGTACTTCTGGGCAATTTATACATTGAAGATGTGGGTCACTAGGTAAGGAAATAAATAATGAATTAATAAAATAATTTGATGTATTTTTGAAGTTTTATTCAACTGTAGATTTGACAGCTCTATTCGTTTGGTAAAAATATAGCTTGCAGTGGTGTCTATATTACAAGATCTGATTCAGACTGATAAAGAATCTCTGACAGTTCAACATTTATTTTAGAAATATCAAAAGCAATTAGGTCAAGAGTTTAGCATTTCAAAAATCATAGTCTATTTGAGCCTTATACACACAAAAGAAAAGGACCTGGAATCAATAGACATATATTTTATTAAGCTATGAAAATTGCTGCTGAGAAACAATAGTGTGTTCATTCATTTTTTTTTTTCTGCTATAACAGAATACCACAGGCTGAGTAATTATAAAGAACAGAGATTCATTTGGCCCGTGATTCTGTAAGCTGCAAAATTCAAGAGCAGAATGCTGATACCTGGTGAGTATCATCCCACACTGGAAGAGCAAGTAAGCATGTGAGACAGAGAGGGGAGTGGGCTAAACACATCCTTTTTGTCAGGAACCCATTCCTGCAAAACGAATGCACTCCCAGGACAAGGACATTAAGGTGGGACCTCATGATGTAATCATCTCTTATAGATACCTACTTTTAATGTTGTTACAATGGTAATTAAATTTTAAAATGAGTTTTGGAGGATACATTTAAACCATAGGAATCATAACATAAGATAAATTGGAAAATCAGTAAATAATTATGAGAACACATTTTAGACTACAGAGTTATCCATTCCCTTCACCCTTATTCTCTTTTCTGTAAATAACTGATTAGAGTATATGAGATAAAACTGAGTATGGGGTTGGGCGCTGTGGCCCATGCCTGTAATCCCAGGACGTTGGGAGGCCGGTGCGGGCAGATCACCTGAGGTCAGGAGTTTGAGACCAGCCTGGCCAACATGGTGAAACCCTGTCTCTATTAAAAATACAAAAATAGCCAGACACGGTGACACACGCCTGTAATCTCAGCTACTCGGGAGGCTGAGATCGTGCCATTGTACTCCAGCCTCCGTCTCAAAAAAGAAGTAAAAGAAAAAATAAAAAACTGAATATGGGAAGACGTGTTTTTGTAAGATAAAATGATTATTATTACTAATATGTTATTAACCTCCAACTAAAACCTTATGTTTTATGACTGCAGAATTATAAGCACTCAAAAACTATCTTCCTACCAACCATCTTCAATGAAAAGCTAGATGAAAGAGGTCTAAACCATGGTGATGCAGGGTCCCAGGACAGAAACTTACAGAACTCTAGCAAGCTGGTGCTGCCAAATGAAAGAAAAGTAACAAATAAAAAAGGAACTCTAGGGAAGAAGGATATATTTCCACAACTACTATAAACTAATGTCCGCCTAATGAAAGAAGCAAATATTCTCTACCATCCATCTCATCTTCAAGTTTGTTTATTTTCAGCCATTAGTTAGAAGTAGAATTTATGGAAAATGTCTCTAATGATACTCCCTCAAAATGATGAAGGGCACATGAACAGAGCTATATTTGTGTAGTGTTTAATCCCATCCTGTGTGTTGACTGACTAGACTTGGAAACAAATTAGCAGGTATTGCTCTCCCACTGCATGTAATGTTACTAGAAAACTACAAAATGATGTTTGATCTAACATGAGAATGAATGTACCCATCAGGAGACAGATAGTGCTCATGGTACTGGAAGAGTATAAAGTTCAAGAAGCTTCTGTCATCAGACAGCAGAAACTAGACTTTCCTGGTGGACCTATTATGCCTTTACCCTTTTAAGCTGGGGAGAGCATTGGATATAATTGTATCCACTTTCCTGTAATTACTAACAACAACAACAAAAGTTAGATTGCTTGTATAAGAGAAAGTAAGTCTAAAAAAAATACATGTACTTGATGGGAGGATTCAGACATGTCTTGTCTCAGCCGCACCTACTCTGAAACATTTCGTTATGGTTTGGAGCTTGTAACAAGATGAGCAATGTATGTAGACTGTGTTACACAGCACCATGGATGAAAGTGCAAGATATTCATGGGAATGTAAAGTCCAAGAGAAGATGAATGGGATGAAACAAGTTAGAGACATGTTACAGGAATTAAGTTATAAGATGTTGAGAAATGCAGGTAAGCTTTAGAGCACTAACAGGTCCCATCCTTGAGAAGCTGCATTGAGTAAAACATGAGTAACGAAGTTTACCTGGCTTGATGGGGTTCCTGGCCTTGAGCCTCAGTAGAAATACTGAGGAAATAATAATATGTTTTGAGTACTCTCAGGAATGATGATGCTTTCACTGTGGGAATAAGGCTAGGAATCTTTATTATGAATAGTGGAGAAGAATTGTTGGAGCAGGTTTAGAAGACTACCAAACAAGTACTGCTGGGACTCGCCCATGGGATAGGCTTAGATAGCAAACATTTTCCTGTTAGAGACCTAAGACCCACGTAATAACTCCTGTCCCCCATACACATGCAAAGGCACATGTATCGCACCTTGGAAATAACATTCGTGCTAAAATTAGGATATTAGTAAGATATGGAAAATTAATGGTTTAGATCAGGGCTCGGAAGATTACATCTTGTGGTGTAAATCTGACCCATGGCTTGCTTTTGTAAATGAAATTATACTGGAACGTTGATGCTCTAGTTGGAATGTCGCCCCCAAAACATATTGAAACTTAATTGCCATTCTGATGGTACTGGGAGTTGGGATGTTTAGGTCATGAGGGCGCTGCCCTCATGAATAGACTAATGTTTTTAAGGTGGGAGTGGATTTGTCCCTTCTTGTTCTGTCTCTTGCCCTCTTTTTTTCCATTTCTGTCATATGATGCCTTCTGCCATGTGATGATGCTGCAAAGAGGACCTTGTCAGATGCTAGTTTCTTAATCTTGGACTTCCCAGTCTCCAGCCATGTGAGCCAGTAAATTTCTATTCATTGCAAATTATCCAGTCTGTGGTATTCTGTTATAGTAGTGTAAAATATACTATGATAACAGTATTATGCTTTTTTTAGTACATATTGGCTATAGCTGCATTTGTACTACGATGCCAGAGCTGAGAAGTTAGCACAGGGAACACATAACTCCAAAGCCTAAAATACTTACTATCTATCTCTTTACAAAAAAGATTGCCAGACTATAGACAAGGTGTTAGAATCAAGCGACAGGTTATAAGCCAAGGGCCAGAGTTTAACCCTGAAAGACTCAATAATGTGTCGCCAGGCACCAAGCTGGAGTGCAGTTGTGGGAACTCAGCTCACTGCACCCTCCACCTCCCGGGTTCAAGCCATTCTATCTCAGCCTCCCGAGTAGCTGGGACTACTAATTTTTGTATTTTCAGTAAAGACAGTTTCACCATGTTGGCCAGGATGGTCTTAATCTCTTGACCTCGTGATCCACCCACCTCAGCTCCCAAAGTGCTGGGATTATAGGCATGAGCCACCATGCCCGGCCAGTTGTGATCTTAAACCAAAAGGCAGCAGAACTCTAAAGTGGGATTATTGTTCTATGTATACACATACCATAATGCTAAGAAAATCTGGTTTTACTTCCCCATCTATAATAACCAAAGGGGAATCTTAGCTGCCTGTGATCTGCTAAGAAACGGGAGATGAGGAGAAGATGTGGAGCATATCACCTTGCATGTAACTAATTAGGGAGTAATCTTTAATATGAACCAGCATGCACTAGGAGCAACGTAACATCCTACTTTTGTTTTCTGTTTTTGTTTGTATCTATCTGGAGCTGAGGTCTGTCTTACTCCACCACCTAGGTTGGAATGTAGTCTTGTGGTCATAGCTCACTGTAGCCTCTAACTCCTAGGATCAAGAGATCTTCCCAATTTAGCCTCCTAAGTCACTGAGATTACAGGTATGGGCCACCACACTCCTCTTGAATATAGTACTTTAAATCTTTCATGTTTTTTTTTTTTTTTTTTTCAACAGAGTCTAGCTCTGTTGCCCAGGCCACAGCGCAGTGATACGATCTTGGCTCACTGCAACCTCGGCTTCCCTGGTTCAAATGATTCTCGCGAAGCCTCCATAGTAGCTGAGATTACAGGCATATGCCACCACACCTGGCTAAGTTTTTGTTTTGTTTTGTTTTGCATTTTTAATACAGATAGAGTTTCGGATTTTGGCTAGGCTGGTCTTGAACTGCTGGCCTCAACTGGAGGGCCCACCTTGGCCTGCCAAAGCACTGGAATTATATGCGTGGCACTGCGCCTGGCCAATTCTTATCGTCTTATGAGCATTACTTAAGGCCTGCCTTCGAAGATTCCAATTTAGTTTTAGAATGGATCTAGAAGCCTGTGTTTATTTTTAAAATCAACCCAGGGGATTTTAACATGCAGTCATCAAAATTAATCCTCACTACACCTTTTTCAGTAGACTTTATTATTATTATTATTATTATTATTATTATTATTATTTGAGACGGAGTTTCGCTCTTGTTACCCAGGCTGGAGCGCAATGGCGCGATCTCGGCTCACCGCAACCTCCGCCTCCTGAGTAGACTTTATTATTATTTCATTTTCAACATGTGAAAATGAAAACATATCAAGTTAATCAATATCCCTTAGGTTATAGAAACTAGCAAGTGTCAGAGGTAGGATTTGATCCCAGGCAACCTGGCTCCAGAGCCTGTAACCTCGGTGACTACACACATGTGATTAGAAATATTTATCTCAACACTGTTCTTTTGATTACATTACTCTCTAAAACTTAAGACCTAGGAAATTTAGATATCTAGTAATACATCCCTGAATGATGGATATTGTCAATTCTCTTCCTGGCCAAGGGAGGAACAGGCACTGTTTATTTTCAACCTGCAGCTTTGGTTATCTGACTCCAGGGCAGTACTGATGAAGTCTGGTAATACACTAGGCTGCTCATCCCCAGCAGCAGTAAGGTGCTGGAGATCAAGGCATCGTCCAAATAATACATTATCCAGTCTGTAGCATAAGTTCTGAGTAGGTTTTCTCTCAGGATATAACCTTAGGAGATATGACTGAAAAGCTAGACCAAGATTTGGGAAACATATAGACTTCAACTAGATACCATCTTAGCATTCAAAAGAGTTGAACATGTAGGTAAAAAGACAAAACAGTGAATAAGTCGTCACATATTCGTAATTTATTAATGGAATTATTTATATCCAATTAGGTATATGGATAATTGAGTTGACTTTCTAGACTCTAGTTTGATTTGAAAATTAGGCAATGATGACTCTGATATGGGGATATAACTAACAAGTTCTTTAAGCTTTTTAGTCCATGACATGATGACATTAAGTAGCTCAGCAGGAAAGTCAGGATCATGAGAAAAAATGTGTTGCAGTGCATAATTACAAATTATAGTCCCTGAGCAATAAACAACCTCGAGCAGCCCCCAAATTTGCTTTAGGATAACTTTTAGGATAAAGATTTTTTAATGATAGGCATCATTAACTCATGGGAAATCTAAAAGTTACTACAGAGATGTATTAAAAGCAAACCTATAGTGTTGTATTTTTTGTTAAATTTAAAAGTCACATGTATTTGCTACTTAAGCACGTGCAACTCATTTTTAATTTTTTGACATTTTAGCAGTCCAACTGACTAATCTCATAATTCCAATTTTAATAAGTATAACTGAAAAATTAATATAGGTTTTCTAATTTTATATCCAGCATTGGAACATTTAAGAGAACTTAAGGTTTACCTAACCATGTTAAATTTATATGAGTTATTTAAGTATTCAAGAGGGTTTTATTTGTTAATTAAACAATTGGAACACTTAAAAAAGAAATTGAATATATTAAATTTATGAAAGCAGTTTAAACTGTTGAAGGTGTTTAATTAACTAAGTTTTTAAATGCGGCCAAACATTATTCAAAAGCCTATTAAAATTGGTAATAAAAATTTACTAGACTTAGAAATATAATTCATATGCAGAGTTTAAAAGCTTAAAGACGAACTATTTTGGGAATTTGTAACTTTAATAAATTGAATATTAATTTTTAAAACCAAACTAAATTCTAAATAATGTTTCTGAACATAAAATGCCCCTGTGAGAATATAATGGATTTGACAATGATATTTAATTTTGCAGTGTTTTCGGCTAATCTATGACATGGTAGCTTTGTCCTGTGGCTAGTTTCCCTCTACTCTTTGGTTTCTAGCATGCACTACTATTCTACCGATGCAAAATACTCTATGCAAATCCCAGCAATTCATCAAGGACATCAACCACAATACTGCATCACTCTCAGTCTCTTATTCCTGGGGGGCCTGATTGCTCCTGTGCTCTCCAAAGGTTTATGACTCCCTAATTCAACAAACAAACATATTGGAATCATAACTTTCTCAAGTATATTATTCAGGATTCTCCAGAGAAACAGAAGCAATAACATCTTTAGAAAGGAATTTATTTAGAGGAATTGGATCACATGGTTATGTAAGTGGAGAAGTCCCACAATCTGTCATCTGTGAACTGGAGGCCCAAGGAAGCCAGTGTTTCAGTTCTTTTCCAAACTCAAAGGCCTGAGAACCAGGGAAGTCAATTATGTGAGTCCCAGTCCACATCGCAGTCTGAGAACCTGCTGGAGGGGTGAGGATGACAGTTTAAGTCCCAGTCTGGCTTTAAAGGCCTCAGAACTGGAAGTACTAAAGTCCAAGGGCAGGTGAAGATAAGGTTCATTCAACTCAAGCAGTGAGAGCAATTTTACCCTTCCCCCACCTTTCTGTTCTATGTGGGCCCTCAGTGAGTTGGATGATGCCTGCCCACGTTGGTGAGCATGATCTTTGCTACTCAGGCCACAAATGCTAATCTCTTTCAGAAATAACGTCTTACCAACTATCTAGGCATCTCTTAGTCTGACAAATTGGCACATAAAATTAACCATCACACCACCTATTCACCAATTATTAGATTTCTAAACACCTGAGAGCATCTCCTATCCGACTGATCAGACATATTGGATACAACAGGTTTCCTGGGTCCAGAGTGAGCCCACTCAAAGGCAATGGGTTGTTATTTGTGTCCCACGTGGCTTTTCTCACCAGCTCTTTATGTCCTCTGCTTCTGTTCCTTCGGCACATCCAAATGTCCCATGGATGAGGTTTTGGTATGACATATAACTTTGACCGTCACAATAAAAAGAAAATCATAATGGTTTCTAGAAATGTTAATGTACATATGGAAAAATTAACATTATACTAAGATATTTATGATTTCCATGCCTGTGTTAAAGCAAAGTCATTCCATCTGCGCTGTTACCAGACTAGTTCAAGTGATCTGTATCTTTACCTAGAATATTCTAATTATGTTTTAACTGGATTTAACTGGTCATTTTAAAATTCAATTCTTATATTCACATCAATTTAACACAAATTAATTCTTTATTACAGTTAATGTGCTCTTTTAATAACTCATCTCTTTAAGATATCTTTTTACTTAAACCATTTAATTATTGCCTGTCTGTTTAACAGTAAGGCCAAAATTTTTTGAAGTATACAATGTCCTGTAACATTTGGCACAAATCTTATCATGTAACACCTAGTTGTTTTCAGTAACTCGAATAACCATGCCTCCAAACCTTCTCAAAAATACCTCTAAATTGTTGCACCTCCCCAATAGCCATCTGCCTATAAGTGATTTAGGAGCTTCAACTTTGTATCTATCTCCTTTATTGGACTTCTAATGAGATTTACCTGTTGACTTCCTGTTGGGAGACAAATTTTTATGAGTTTCTTCTATTCCTGAATTGCTCAGCCTTTCTAAGCAAAGGGTATTTTTCAAAAGCAAACAGCTTTGTAAGCTAGAAATAACGTATTTCTACAGAAAAAAAAAAAAAAAACCTAGATATATACATACCTAGAGATTTCCCTTGGCACTAAAGATAAAATCATCTCTTCTCTTCTTCAGAGACAGTTGCCTTACATTCTAGGATAATAAACTTAAAGATAACTTTCTCTTCCATAGAGGTAATTTGCCCTCTTTCTCTCTCTATATATATATATTTTTTTTTCTGTAAAGGATGGGCATATGTACCAAACATCTTATTAAGGCTTATATTCTCCTAAAATTCAAGATTCTTCCCCTACAATACATCCCACTTCATATACAAAAATTATGTGGCCCTCGTAGAATTACCCTATGGAGATTCAAACTTCAGAGCTGACAGAAGATGCTGCTCTGCTGCTAATTTTGTTGTGAAAAATCAACCATCTGTGTCTTTGACCCAATGGCCTTTGCTGATTGTGTCTTTGTGTGTGTGTGTGTGTGTGTGTGTGTGTGACATCCATAATGTATATATGTATATGTATGTATATTTGTGTGTATATATGCACACACATACATACATATAGTAATATTAAATATAAAATACATTCTGAGAATATTTTCCCACCTATGTTTGAATTAGTTTAAGTGCCTTGTATTTCTTGGATTTTTATCCCTGGTTTTTATAGTGTCCCAAGAAAAGGAGCTTATAGCATGAAAAATAATACATGTGTTTTCACAAGTCTTAAATATTTTTACCTCTTGTATCACAGAGTAGGGGCACCTATAGAGATCAGCCTATGTCAAACTCAATCCATAAATTCAGGCTTGAAAATAACATAATTTTATTTCATCTAGGTCAGAATGTTTGTGCCTCAATGTTCATTTTCTCTCAGGGTTTTGAAAATTTTTATCTTAGTCATTTGTGAAACCACTTTCATTCCCTCCAGACTATATCACAATGCTACAGGTTTATCTAATACCATAAAAACTGGGTTAAAATAAAAACTCTGTTTTCCTGTGTGGCAAGGTTACTACCGACAATCTCATTGTCTAATCTCTCCATGGAGTCTGGCAACTTCCTGCTTCCATGTTCCCTTTGGACTTCTTAATGTTTATGGGATTGGATCCCCCTGTTTTATGAAGTCCTTCTGTCTGAAGTTTGCTGCTTTATATCTCAGACTCAGACCAGTGAAATCCCTGATGCCTATTAAATCTTATCTGTGGGTTCAAAATTACATAAACATATCCAGTAAACTGCTCCATAATTCTGAAAAGAAAGCTCAGTGGCTGTTAACTGTTTGAATGAGGGAGGGAAAGAAAATAATAAGTGGAAGAGGAGGAGGAGTATGAAGGAGAAGGGGAAGAAAGAGAAGAGGAAGAAGGAGAAAGAAGAGGAGAAGGGAAAGGGTGGAAGGGGAAGTGAAAGGAAAAGGGAAAGGTGAAGGGGAAGAAGAGGAAAAGGAGAGCAAGGAAACCAAGTAAAAACAAGAAAGAGGAGAAAGACAAAATGGGAAAGGAGGAGGAGAAGGGAAAGAGGAATGAAAAAGAAGATGAAAAGGAGTAGAAGAAAAAGAAGAACAAGGAGGAGAAAGAGGAAGAGGAGAAGGAGGAGGAGAAGGGGAAGATGAGGAAGACAGGGAAGAAGGGGAGGAAGAACATGGGAAGAGAAGAAAAAGGAGGAGGAGAATGAAGAGGAGGAGGAAGGAAAGAAGAAGAGACTTATGATTGGGAGAGGGAAAGAGAAAGACAGGTAGAGGAAGAAGGGAGGGAGGGAGAAAGACACAGAGACACAAGGAGAGCCCAGGTCCCTTCCGTTAGACTCTCCTTTGCTCCGTGTATTTGCACTGCAGGGCCCTGCAGGGACTGATGAATTAGTAGGGTCTCCTCTCGAGATGAGTTTCATTCCCCAGATTGGCCTGACACAGCCAGCCCAAGCTTTACACAGAAGTGTATTAGCTACCTGTGCTCTAGGCCTGAAACCCGCAATGGCATTCTCATTCCCTCCGCATACCACCTACCAGCCTTGACTCATCTGTGCCCCAGAAGGTTCTTTCTATTGGTGTGACAACTATAAAGAAGTTCACCAAAATTCCACCATGCAGAGGGGTGCAACCATGCCTCTTCAAAAAGACCTGAAAGGCCTTCCAACTTTGTCCCTCCTTGGCTACTCTTTCTTTAGACCTAGGATATCCTTGAGTAGCTCCTTGCATTTTTGTAGTTTCTTCTATGTGGCCTAATAATTTGTTTATATTAAACTTCTCTGATTAAAATTGATTAATCCCAGGCTAATTTATTAGTCTTTTGAAATGACTCATTAAAAGCTAACCAACAGGATGAGTAGCCCCTTATCAATGAGGATAAATTCTGCAAATATGCTAACACTTGGTAGAAACATGTCCTTGTGAGAGACTGGCCACATCCATCTCCTGGGTTGCAGTCTGATCACTTCCCTAAGAAAGAGTGTCAGATTGCAGAGAGAGAGAACAATATAAATGTCACTCCCTCTAGAGGACATGACAGATGTTAGCCATACATCTGCTTCCAAAAGGCAAACTGAGTATCTTACACATTTCTATATACAAAACACTCAGAAGTGCAACTGATTCTAAATGAAACATATGGAAAAATTAAAAGGGATCCAAAGAAGGGAATTAGGGCTGTGAGGCAAGCTTTCGGACCTAATGCCATCTATTTTCATTTGCCAATGGAGATTAAAAGTAACATTTTATGTTAACCTTAAAATGTAACAGAAAGAAAAAGAAAGAAAGAAAGAGAGGCAAGGAGGGAGGGAGGGAAGGAAGGAGGGAGAGAGACAGAGAAACAAAGAAGGAAAGAAAGAAAAAGAAAGATGCAGCAGACCTAAAAGTACCTGCCCAGCAGCTCTGAATGAAAAAAAAAAAAAAAAAATACCTGCCCAGCAGCTCTGAATGAA
>NW_016107797.1:1176522-1228294 GCF_001604975.1 Cebus imitator
AAAAAAAAAAAGAAAGAAGAAAGAAAAAAAGAAATAAGAAAAAGAAGCATACTTTGTATGGAATAATTTTATAATAAAATATTAAATATATAAAATATTAGTTTTACCCAAAAAATCCCACTTATAATTTTTTTACTTTAAAAGCATTTTTACCTCCACATATTGACAAGCAAATATTTTCTGAGCTAACAGATAATTCCTCTGGGATAGTATATATAAGTAGACATAAACTTATATAGAGAAATAGATATACTTCTAAATTACTAAAAATAAAGAAATCAAAGATTTTCTGGCTTACTGAAACTGAACGTTTTAGTAAAATCGATTTCCCACATATGGTAACTCTAATTATGAATTAGAAATTATTTAATCTTGTTGAATAATTATTTAGTTTTATTTTCATCCACCTATCAATCTCTGGATAAATTTGTATAATGTGATGAGAAGAGTGATTTCATTAGAAATTGCACTGAATTAAAATCATGGACCTGGGATTCATCTCCAGTTGATTTTGATTCTGTCAATTAAAGATATGTGGTAATAGAAACACAGAATAGTCATAGTTAAAAATAAGAAGTGCTTCAAATTTATATATGTATGTATATACACACACATGTATATAAAAATATGTGTTTGACATAGCAGGAGAAATGTTTAAATTGGGAAAGGGACATAATTTACTTAGTTCGTAGTTTGATGCATAGATTAATGTTTTTATTTTGCATAAAATAATGTGTTAATTTTTCATAAATACTTAGAGACCACTAAAGTTGTATATCTGGCAGAATATCTTTTGACAAGAAGCTATTAGCAGTTAGTTTGCTGTGGGTCTTTGAAAATAATAATAAAACAAAACTAGTTTTAAAGTATTGCATGCTTCAAACTTGTATTTAACTCAATTAACCTAAATTGCTATACAATTTAATTATTGGCCTGATGATATTCCAATGGAATTTTCTTTAATGCTTTGACTGCAAGAAATAACTCCTAGTTACACTATACCAGTAAGTTCTTACAGTGATAATTCATTTATTTATAAAACAGTGATACCATTTAAATACAAAAGGTTTTTGGATGTATTTTAAAATCAAAATTGTTGACAGTTTATCTCCTAATTGCCTGTTTTTTGAAATAAAATTAATTCTGCATAAATAAATGGAAATTTATAGAGAATGTTATATTCAACTAAAGAACTAATACTAAGAAGGTGGGTAATAACAAACTTCTCTGAGCTAAAGGAACATGTTCTAATCCAATTCAAAGAAACTAAAAACCTTGAAAAAAGGTTAGATAAAATGCTAACTTGAATAACCAGCTTAGAGAAGAACATAAATGACTAGATGGAGCTGAAAAACAAACCATGAGAACTTCAGGAAGCATACACAAGTTTCATAGCAAAATTGATCAAGCAGAAGAAAGGATATCAGAGATTGAAGATCAACTCAATGAAATAAAATGAGAAGGCAAGATTAGAGAAAAAAGGGTGAAAAGAAATGAACAAAGTCTCCAAGAAACATGGGATTATGTGAAAAGACCTAATCTACATTTGATAAGTGTACCTGAATGTGACAAGGAGAATGAATCCAAGCTGGAAAACACTCTTCATGATGTTATCCAGGAGAACTTCCCCAACCTAGCAAAGCAGGCCAACATTCAAATTCATGAAATACAGAGAACACCACAAAGATATTCCTCAAGAAGAGCAATCCCAAGGCACATAATCATCAGATTCACCAGGGTTAAAATGAAGGAAAAAATGTTAAGGGCAACCAGAGAAAAATGTAGGTTTACTCACAAAGGGAAGCCCATCAGACTCACAGCGGTTCTCTTGGAAGAAACCCTACAAGCCAGAAGAGAGTGGGGGCCAATATTCAACATCCTTAAAGAAAAGAACTTTCAACCCAGAATGGGTTATATGTCCACCCAAGTGGACCTAATAAACATCTACAGAACTCTCCACCCCAAATCCACAGAATATATATTCTTCTCAGAAACACATCACACTTACTCTAAAATTGACCACATTATTGGATAAATCACTCCTCAGCAAATGCAAAAAATGGAAATAATAACAACCAGTCTCTCAGACCACAGTGCAATCAAGTTAGAACTCAGGACTAAGAAAATAACTCAAAACTGCCCAACCAGATAGAATCTGAACAACCAGCTCCTGAATGACTACTGGGTAAATAATGAAATGAAGGCAGAAATAAAGATATTCTTCAAAACCAATGAGACAAAGACACAACATACCAGAATCTCTGGGACATATTTAAAGCAGTATCCAGATTGAAATTTATAGGACTAAATGCCCACATAAGAAGTGAGGAAAGGTTTAAAATTGACACCCTATCATCACAATTAAAAAAAAAAATAGAGGAGCAAGTTCAAACAAATACAAAAGCCAGCAGAAGACAAGAAATAACTAAGATCAGAGCAGAACTGAAGGAGATAGAGACACAAAAAATACTTCAAAAAATCAGTGAGTCCAGGAGTTGGTTTTTGGAAAAGATCAACAAAGTAGATAGGCCACTGGCCAGACTAATAAAACAGAAAAGAGAGAAAAATTGAATAGATGTAATAAAAAATGATAAAGCGGATATCACCACTGATTCCACAGAAATACAAACTACCATCAGAGACTACTACAAACAATTCTATGCACGTAAACCAGTAAATATAGAAGAAATGGATAAATTCTAAAACATTTACACCCACCCAAGACTAAAGCAGGAAGAAGGTGAATCCCTGAATAGACCAATAACAAAGTCTGAAATTGAGGCAGCAATTAATAGCCTACCAACCAAAAAAGTCCAGGTCCAGATGGGTTCACAGCCAAATTCTACCAGAGGTACAAAGAGGAGCTGGTATCATTCCTTATGAAGCTATTCCAAATAATACGAAAAGAGAGAATTCTCCCTAACTCATTTTATGAGACCAACATGATCCTGATACCAAAACCTGGCAGAGACACAACTAGAAAAGAAAATTTCAGGCCAATATCCATGATGAACATTGATGCGAAAATCTTCAGTAAAATACTGGCAAACTCAATGCAACAGCACATCAAAAAGCTTACCCATGATGATAAAATAGGTTTCATCCCAGGGATGCAAGGCTGGTTCACCATACACAAATCTATAAATGTAATCCCTCACATAAACAGAACCAAAGACAAAAACCACATGAGTATCTCAATAGAGGCAGAAAAGGCCTACAACAAAATTCAACACCATTTATTCAAAAAACTGTTAATAAACTAGATATGGATGGAATGTATCTCAAAATAATAAAGCAATTTATGACAAACCCACAGCCAATATCATACTGAATGGGCAAAAACTGGAAGCATTCCCTTTGAAAACTGGCACTAGACAAGGGTACCATCTCTCACCGTTCCTATTCAACATAGTATTGGAAGTTCTAGCCAGAGCAATCAGGGAAGAAAAAGAAATAAAGGAAATTTTTTAGGAAAAGAGGAAGTCAAATTGTCTCTATTTGCAGACAACATGATTGTATATTTAGAAGGCCCCATTGTCTCAGCCCAAAATCTCCTTAGGATGATAAGCAACTTCAGCAAAGTCTCAGGACACAAAAATCAATGCGCAAAAATCACAATCATTGCTGTACACCAATAATGGACAAATTGAGAGCCAAATCATGAGTGAGCTCCCATTCACAACTACTACAAAGAGAATAAAATATCTAGCAATACAACGAACAAAGGACATGAAGGACCTCTTCAAGGAGAACTAACAAACCACTGCTCAAGAAAATAAGAGAGGACACAAACAGATGGAAAATCATTCCACGTTCATGGTTAGGAAGAATCAATATTGTGAAAATGGCCATACTGCCCAAAGTAATTTGTAGATTCAATGCTCTCCCCTTCAAGCTACCATTGACCTTCTTCACAACTGGAAAAAAACACCTTAAACTTCGTATGGAACCAAAAAACAGCCTGCATAGCCAAGACAATCCTAAACAAAAAGAACAAAATTGGAGGCATTATGCTACCTAACTTCAAACTATACTACAAAGCTACAGTAATCAAAACAGCATGGTACTGGTACCAAAACAGAGATATAGACTAATGGAACAGAACAGAGGCCTCAGAAATAATGCCACATACATACAACCATCTGATCTTTGACAAACCTGACAAAAGTAAGCATAGGGAAAAAGATTCCCTGTTTAATAAATGGTGTTGGGAAAACTGGCTAGCCATGTGCAGAAAGCTGAAACTGGACAGAAACAACCCCAACAAAAGGTGGGCAAAGGATATGATCAGACACTTTTCTAAAGAAGACATTTATGCTGCCAACAAACATGAAAAAATGCTCATGGTCATTGGTCATTCCAGAAATGCAAATCAAAATCACATTGAGTACCATCTCATGCCAGTTAGAATGGCAGTCATTAAAAAAAAATCAGGAGACAACAGATGCTGGAGAGGATATGAAAAATAGGAAAACTTTTACACTGTTGGTGGGAGTGTAAATTAGTTCAATGATTGTTAAGACAGTGTTGCAATTCTTCTAGGATCTAGAAATAGAAATACTATTTGACTCAGCAATCCCATTACTGGGTACATACCCAAAGGATTATAAATTGTTCTATTATAAAGACACATGCACATATATGTTCATTGTGGCACTGCTTACAATAGCAAAGACTTGGAAACAACCCAAATGCCCATCAATGATAGACTGGATGAAGAAAATATGACACATATACACAATGGAATACTATGCAGCCATAAAAAAAGAATTAGTTCATGTCCTTTGCAGGGAAATGGATGAAGCTGTAAACCATCATTCTCAGCAAACTGATGCAAGAAAAGAAAACCAAACACTACATGTTCTCATTCATAAGTGGGTGTTGAACAATGAGAAACATGGACACAGGGAGGGGAACATCACACACTGGGATCTGTTGTGGGGTGGGGGACCAGGAGAGGGATAGCTGGGGGTGTAGGGATATTGAGGAGGGATAACATTAGGAGAAATATCTAATGTAGATGACTGGGGGATGGATGCAGCAAACCGCCATGGCATATGTATACATATATTACAATTCTGCATGATCTGCACATGTACCCCAGAGCTTAAAGTATAATATTTTTTAAAAAGAGGGAGGAATTTAGAGACAAAAAAAGAACTAATGCCAAAACATGTTCATAGTCAATGAAGATCAATTAGTGAATGAGACAAATTATTTATTTAAAGTAATATTAAATTATCTTTTTAGTGGCAATCATCATCTGATCTTTTGGCCTTGCTATACTTCAAATTTTCTATTAATACACTATATTTTATTTTTAATATTTTAGAAACCTCCATATGCTTGCTAGCATCTGTAATTTTTTGTCGTTTTTTGGTGATAGCCAGTCTAACATGTGTTAGGTGATATCTTATTGTGTTGTTTATTTGCATTTCTCTGATGATTGGTGATGACGAGCACCTTTTCATGTACCTGTTGATCATTGTTATGCCTCCTTTTAAAAAATGTCTATTCAGATCCTTTGCCTATATTTCAATTCAGTTGTTTATTGAGTAGTGTGAGTTATTTGCCTATTTGCAGGTTAGCCTCCTGTTAGATATACAGTTAGTAAATATTTTCTCCCAAACTGTAGGCTGTCTTTTCTCTTCTTTCTTTCTCTTTCTTCTTTCTTCCTTCCTTCCTTCCTTCCTTCCTTCCTTCCTTCCTTCCTTTCTTTTCTTTCTTTCTTTCTTTCTTTCTTTCTTTCTTTCTTTCTTTCTTTCTTTCTTTCTTTCTTTCTTTCTTTCTTTCTTCCTTTCTTTCTTTCTTTTTCTCTCTCTTCTTTCTTTTCTTTTTCTTTTTTCCCTCCTCCCTTCCTTCCTTCCTCCCTTCCTTTCTCTTTTCTTTCTTTCCTTCCCCTTCCCCTTCCCCTTCACCTTCCTCTTCCCCTTCCCCTTCACCTTCCTCTTCCCCTTCCCCTTCCCCTTCCCTTCCCTTCCTTCCTTTTGAGAGAATATGTTCTCTTTCCACAAGGGGGCGTAGTTTTAAGGGCAAGAATTTCTCAGCCTCATGCCCATCCCCCATCGCTCTACACCCAGGAGATTTAATGGTTTCTGTTTTAATTTTTGTGTGCAGGATGGGGGAAAGGGTCAAAAGTCAATCACTCCAGCTGAAGTTTAAGGGAACCCTTTATTGGCCGGAATGGAGAGCGGGGGAGGGGGCTTGGAGAGGGAGGGAATTCCTCCCAGGTTAAAAGTCCTTGTCCTCACCCCCGACTGGATTTCCCCTCTGGGGTCCCTTTTCACATTCTTTGTGGAAGCTTTCTCTCCTCCTCTCTTTTTTCTCTTTCTCTACCTAAATAAATCACTTTCTGCAAACACTGTTTTGGGGTCACATATTTACGAGTGCACTGTACTATGGTCTCCTCTCTCATTCTTGAGACAGCGAGGGACCAAGAACCTGGAGAAATGTCCTCTCAGGGGAACTGAGGGCTTCCCTGAATCCCTGAACCCCAACATTTCCTTCCTTCCTTCTATTTCTCTCTTCTCCTTCCTTCCCCCCTCCCTGCATCCCTCCCTCTCTTTCACTCTCTTCCTTCCTTCCTTCCTTCCTTTCTTTCTTTCTTTCTTTCTTTCTTTCTTTCTTTCTTTCTTTCTTTCTTTCTTTCTTTCTTTCTTTCTTTCTTTCTTTCTTTCTTTCTTTCTTCTTTCTTTTTTCTTTCTCTTTCTGTCTTTATTTCTTTTCTTTCTTTCTCCTTTATTTCTTTCTCCTTCTTTCCCTCCCTTCCTTCCTCCCTCCCTCCCTTCCTTCCTCCTTCCTTCCCTTCCTTTCTTCCATCCTTCTCTTTCCCTCTTCTGCTACTTCTCCTCTCATCCCTCCCTCCCTTTTTCTTTCTTCTTTTTCTTTCTTTCTTTCTTTCTTCTTTCTTTCCCTTTCCCTTTCCCTTTCCCTGGTTAAAGAAATGTCTAAGTATTTCACTTTTTGATGCAATCGTAAATAAAACTATTTTCTTGATTCCTTTTTTGGACAGATTGTTATATTTTGGATGGAATTGACTTTTGCATATGGTGTAGGATAAGGGTCTAATTTTATTTCCACGTGGATAGACAGGCTTCCCAACACCTTTATTAAAGAGATTGTCCTTTCACCATCATACCTTCTTGATGCTCTTGCTGAAAATTAGTTGAGTGCATATGGTCAGATTTATTTCTAGACTCTCTATTCTGTTGTTCTATGTGTCTGTTTATATGCCAATACCATAATGTTTTGATTACTAGGGCTTTGTAATACATTTTTAAATCAGGGAGTGTGATGCCTACAACTTTGTTCTTCTTTCTTAAGATTGCTTTGACTATTTGGAGTCTTTTGTTCTTCCATACAGATTTTTAAACTTTTCTATTTATATGAAAAAATGCTGCTGGAATTTTGATAGGGTCGTGCTGAAACTATCTATTGCTTTTGGGTAGTAAGAATATTTTAACAATTTGAATTCTTCAAACCCATAAACAAAATATCTTCCCATTTATTTTTCAGTTGGTTTCATTAACGTTTATTAGCTCTTCTGCTTACAGATTTTTCATCTTCCTGGCTAATTTCTAAGTGTTTAATTCTTTTGAATGCAATTATAAATGGAATCATTTTCCTGACTTCTCTTTTGGACACATTGTTGTTGCTCCAGCATGCACTCTTCTAGAAATATACCCGGGATTTTTCTTTTTGTTGGAAAAAAATTAAATCAATTCCTCATGGAGATATCTTCACTCCTATGTTCATTGCATTATCATTCACAATAGCCAATATATAGAAACAATCTAAGCATCCATCAACAGATAAATGGAAAATATATTATAATTTAAAAGGAGATCTTGCCATTTGAGATAACATGGATGAATCTGGAGGGCATTGTGCTAATTGAAATAAGCCATACATAAAAAGAAATATACCTCATAATCTCACTTATATGTAGAATCTAAAAAGAAATTGAATACATAGAGAGTAAATCAGTCATTACCAGGGACAGGGAGGGAGTAAATGGAGAGATATTGCTATAAGGGTACAAAGTTGTTGTTAGGCTGAATCAGTCTAAAGCTCTAATGGGCAGCATGATGACAATAGTTAATAACATTGTATTTTATATTGGAAATTTGCTATGAGAGTAGATTTCAGGTCCCACTACCATACACACTAAAAACGATAACTTTCTAAGGAGAGGGATATGTTAATATACATGGTGGTAGTAATCATTTCACTATGTGTATATAACATGAAAACATCAATAATGCTGTGCAGACTAAACTAATATAAAGAAAAATTAAAGAATGAAAAATTACAAAAAATAAAATATATTTGAAAACAGCATTCTCTTCTACTCTGAATCAAGAGCTCCAAAAATATGAAATTGCCTCCCATAATCAAAATGTCTTGTTTGAATTTCTTATTTTAATTTAACTTCTCATTTAGTTTACAGGTAGAGAAAGTCCTGGTCAAATTATCATGTTTTAAGTAGTATTTTTTCTTATATATTAACTTACTAGCTTTTACATTTTATATAAGCTTTTGTAAATTAAGCTATGTATTTCTGTCCACAGGAGACTGACTCATCATCATTTTTAAGAGCTTAATTTGGCTGACAGTAATTCAGACAGTGATAAATTGACAATAACTGTCACCTGAGGTAAACTACCTGACAGCTATACGTCTCATGCTTTGTTGCAAGAGCTACTTCTGTTTCTGAAACTTTTTCAGAAATAACTGAAGTAAAATTGGCATTATTGCTGCCTAGGAAGCATATGATATTATGATTCTCAACACTGTTATTATTGTCATTATCTCTGTAATATTAAGGCATTGATCACTCTATTAGTTTCAATCCTTCTTTACTTCTGATTGGTGTATGTAATTATTGAACAAGTAATTTCTGTACAATCAGACTGGTTATTCTGTTTCATACTATCATTATCCATGTATATTTTCAACTTATTATTTTTCCAGTATAACTTTCAATGCATTTCTTACATATGAATAGAATGCATATAGATTTGTTTACAAATATTACCAGAAGCAATATTACTGCAATTAAGAACCAATAAAAATAATGTTAATATTATAGTTTTCTGTGTTAAAGAGTCACATAGAATATGGTGATCCTCAATAATAGAATGTGTGACATGTGAATTGATTCAAGATTTGTTACTGAAAATTAAGCTCTAAAAATCTAAATTAGAAAATGAGAAAGAGTTTTTTTAAGCTAAATTATCTGCCAATATTGTACCATTTATTACATAATTTTAAATTGTGTATCTAAAATTACAATAAATAATGATCTTTAAAAAATAGAGATTTTTATAAGAAATAGGCACACCGACTGACCATGACTTTTGGATTGTATTTTATTGTTTAATACATTTAACTTGTATATAGCTGCATTTCCAAATGCATACATATTTTAATGACAAA
This sequence comes from Cebus imitator, assembly GCF_001604975.1. NCBI lineage: Eukaryota > Metazoa > Chordata > Mammalia > Primates > Cebidae > Cebus > Cebus imitator. The sequence continues at coordinate 1,185,961 of NW_016107797.1, forward strand.
GTGTTGGAGCACCTTACAGACATAGTAGTTCATTGTACCAGCAAATAGTAAAATTTTACATGTAAAATGACATTGTGCAGATCCAATCTTATTAATTACATATTTTGACACTTTATACAGATATTTCTGATGGCAGTAAATACATGACTTGTATAATAAACCTTCAGTATATTCACTCTACCTGTTTAAAAGATTGCAAGGACATGGTAGTTTTATACTGAAATAACACTCTTTAAAAAGTTTTATTGAATTAAATATTTTTCTTTGTTCACTATATTCTACCACATCTTCTCAGTTTGCTTCGTTATGTGTTTCTTTTTTTTTCCTAATATACTTGTTCTCTTTCATTTACAAAATGCATATATTTTTATTGTGAAACATAACATCCATATCAAAAAAGTATAAAAGGAATATATATTTCTTGTTTGTTTTTTTTTTTTTTTTTTTTTNTCTTTTTTTTGAGACAGATTTTCACTCTTATCACCCAGACTGGTGTACAATCGCATGATCTTGGCACACTGCAATCTCTGTCTCCTGGATTCCGGTGATTCTTCTGCCTCAGCCTCCCAGGTAGCTGAGACTACAGGCACCTGCCATCATGCCCTGCTAATTTTTGTATTTTTAGTAGAAACGGGGTTTCACTATGTTGACAAGGCTGGTCTCAAACTCCTGACCTCAGGTGATCCAACTTCTGTGACCTCCCAAAGTTCTGCGATTGCAGACATGAGACACCATGCCCAATCTAAAATAAATATATAGATGAAAATATATATTTGTAAAAGAAACGCTCATTTATTTAACTGCCACCGAAGTGAATAAAAAATAAAAAATAACACTATTTTTCCTATGAGATGCCACCTTCTGTGAAGTCCATAGCATGCAATTAAATTGGTGCTTCTAGAGCTGACATTGGAATGACAGTTCCTTGATATAGCAGTTGCATCACAGAACTTCCCTGTCTTATTTAGGCAGGAATTTGGACTTTTAACTTAATGCTAGTAACGCGAACTTGAAACAGACAGAAGAATACAAGTCTTAATCCCTTAATGAATCTGAAAAGCGTGTCACTAGCACTTAATAAGTTTTAATGTTAAACTTTTCTGTCTTATCAGGTGGTCTTTCTTACAAGTCCAATTGTGGTAAAAATCCTGTATTTTTTTTTTTTTTTAAAAAAAAACCTCCCCTTTTTGAATTTAAAACCTCACTAGGTTGCACACAATTTTGATATAATGAAGATAATACAAATAACACTGAATGTTGCCAAGGATGAGTAAGCTGAAAAACAAAAGACTGTATTGAAGGATTAGTGCTCCCCCCACAAAAGAAGAAAAGATGTTTCTTTTTCTGAGAAACTGGATTAAATATTTTTCGAATATTTGCAAATATTTTTCAAAGCATGGCTTTGAATGTAGCCCAATACAAATTTGTAAACCTTCTTAAAACATTATCAGATGTTTTCGAGTTTTTTTTTTAAACTAATTAGCTATTGTTAGTGTATTTTATGTATAACCCAAGACAATTCTTCCAACATGGCCCAGAGAAACCAAAAGATTGGGCACCCTTGATCATAACATAATTTTATAAGAAATCTCATGTTTTAAATAAATTTCTTCTTCTAATAAAAAAAGTTTAGTAGAATATTTTAATTTATAGAGTAATATTTTTAATAAAATACTTTTGTTTATTCATCTAAGTCACTTCTGCCATAAGGGAGTTAATAGAAGATAGAGCGAAACATAGGTGATTGATAGATAGATAAATTAGATAGATAGATAGAAAAATGGAATGCCCACTTCTTGTCTACCTATCTTGTCTACCTTTCTATGTTTCATAAAATTTACTATGTCACATTTCAGAGATATTTTAATGTTTACTTATTGGCTTTCCTTTCAATTTCTTGCTACCTCATAATAAAGAAGAAATTTCAAATGCAAAGTACATATGCAAAATATCATGAAAACATCCAAAGCTGTGTATATTTGCATTAGATAGTGGAAATAACTTAATGAATTTAAAGTCAGCCGCTCATGGATCAGAATCTTTGCTTTGGTCTTTGTCAATTGTGTATCCATGGCTTAACTATTACTATGTCTCAATTTATTCATTTATTAAAGGGAGATATTTATGCTTACCTATTTAGAGATAATGCCCAGTTAGTAGATGTAGAAAACATAAGTTTTATGTAAAAAGTGGGGCTTATTGAATATACACAGAAAAAATCATTTTCCCCACTGTTTATGCAATTGTCACTCCAATTGCTCATTTGGATAAAAAATAGAACACATGACATGACTTCTAATAACTCTTAGGTAATTAAAAGTTATTTGCTTATTCCAGTATTAAAAAGTGCATTAATTCAATATTTAATATATTTATCTAGTAAATAATAAAATACCAATCTTCATTCCAAGAAATTTATCTCCTCCTACCTAGCTTGCTCCAAATAAACTGCCTACTATGAGGAAGGAGTACATGAGGAGTTTTTCTCTATTTTTCTACCTCACACGTCTCCTAAATTCTGGGCTGATTTTAGTGCCTTTAGCATTGAAGTGGAGAACAAATTGTAACTTAAGGGGCAAGAAATTTGTATTTTATTAGTAATATTGTGAGATAGCTGTAATGCTTCTGGCACACAGCAGTTGGTTAAAGAGGATTCTTTTTCTTGTAAGGCACATTTTTAAGCCTTTCCCTGCCCTCACCAGCGGTCTTCTATAAGCTGTCCCTCTAAATCAGGAGAATGTATTTCCTCTGTCAGGTCACCTAGGTTTTCACACTTCAAAGTCAGACCACATTCAGACCACATCCCTGTTGGGTACTTATTTTTTGCAGGAATTTAAGACAATCTTATAGAGAGAATATAAGACAATGCCAGGCCAGTTCTCTTTCAGACATATGCCCCAATTTTGGTACATGAAATCAATAACATGTCTTTATTCAAACAAGCTCTGGGGAACATGCCACCCTAAATATGTTCTCTCAAAGAAAGTATACAGCCATGTATAGTCTTTAGATTTCTTAGACATGTCAGACAGCAGTGCGTAAGTTCCTCAACCTTCAAAAAGCACACAGCAAACAAACACACTCAGTAGCTGTGTTGAAGCATTTCCTTAGGCTTCAGATAAGGGGAAAGAATTCCCACCACACCAAGTGTTTGCTAAGAAGTGCCTATACATGAGTTTGGTCACCCTTTCCTCTTATCAAAATTAAAAGCCCAAAAGGTTAAGAACTGTGACTTTAGAGAAAAAAAATTTAGAGTACAGTAAGACTGCTTACAATTTTATAATTTTAGCTTGACAAATATCTTATCCCACTTTCATATACTTTCATATGTGAATATGTAGTTACTCTCTCTGTCTTAGGGTCCCAAGTGAAACTGTAACTTAATGTTTTCTAGAAAAGCTTAAAATAAAAAATCAAACAAAATAACAGTCTACAGTGTTGGCTCATGCCTGTAATCCCAGCATTTTGTGAGGCAGAGGTGGGCAGATGACCTGAGGTTGGGAGTTCGAGACCAGCCTGACCAACATGGAGAAACCCCGTCTCTACTAAAAATACAAAATTAGCCAGGTGTGGTGGGACATGCCTGTAATCCCAGCAGGTGCCACCACTTGGGAGGCTAAGGCAGGAGAATTGCTTGAACCTGGGAGGTGGAGGTTGTGGTGAGCCGAGATTATGCCCTTGCACTCTAGCCTGGGCAGCGAGAGCGAAACTCCATCTCAAAAACAAACAAACAAACAAAAAAATTATGAGTTGTGTGCCTAGCACATAATATTTAGTAATTAATAGTTGTTTTTCCTTATATTAAAATACACTTAGTTTTATGCTAGAGCTATTAAAGGGAATCAATTTCAGGTAAATAATTTCCTGGAAAAGGCAATTGTTTTACTTTGACAGGTGAGCAACGGTAAAAATAAGTTTTACCGTATTGAAGTAGACATTGTACTACTTCAAAGGAGTACATGGTTGTTTTCATACAAGGTTAAGTTACTTATAATCCTAGGAAGTAGAAAAATGAATGAAGTTCTATTTCTTAGAAAGATAAAAAAGTATTAGACCACATAAACTTTTTCTGTCTTGGTTCTATATCACTAGAAGTTTGGTGCTGCTTTTTTTTTTAAATTCACTTCAGTCATTAATATGACAAAAACATGTACAACAATCTAAGTTTCTCAAGTCATTTACATGTGCTTGATAAAGCTAGAAATGTACTCAAAGTTTAAGAAGAACTTCGCCCTAAAAATAACAAGTTCTTAAAAATCATTCCTGTGCTAAAATGGAAAAATGTGTTAGATATCTCCTAAGGAATACTGAGGAAGGCTACTCTGCTGAATGAATTAGTGAAGAAAGGTCATTTTCCGTGGCAGAGATTTTAATTCCATTGGAAATATGGTCTTCAATACAGGATTGGTAACCTCCTTAAGGAAAAAATAGGAAACCAAAGAGAGGAGAAACACAGAACATGTTCAGACAGACTAAGTTTTACAATAGGAAAATCATCATCTCCAAATACTGAATGTTATAGAATTTTAAATCCATGCAAAGAAGGAAACTAGTAAGACACTTATGTGACTGTAAAATCAAATAGTATATCAACCCTAGCAATATAGAAATATCAATGCATAATTTTATAAAATTCAATATTGGTATATTCCTAGATAGCAAGATTTGCATCAGTCCATAACTAATGAACAGATCTGAATAAAACTGAACAGTAATATGGGTATGCAGTTAGATTTACTTGGACGTATCAATTCCACCTGAAGTATGAAGTACACTAAAATAATTGACTATTTTTATAATTTGCACCATTGAACGGCCAATGCTAATATGATATTGGCAGTGAGATACCTTCAATAAGAAAACGAAATAGCACACTTGTCATCTTCATTATTCTCTTGAAGAGTACTATTTTGGTACATGCGTGTGCATGTGTCCTTGTGAGTCCAAATGGCAACACTGCATGGAAATCATGAACATAAAATTGTGAAGCAGGTTCACTGTGTACTGGTATCAAACCCAGGATAGGACGTGAAACACCAGACTAATATCATAAACCAGTATCAATCCACTTACATGGGTCCAGGAAGACAGAACACTTACACGACATGTTTCAAGTGAAGCAAATTTTTCACTCACAGACAGGCAGCATGGAGCAACATAGCCTAGGATTCACAATGGACTCATCTGCAGAGGCTCAGGAAAGCTGCCCAGGGTGATGCATGGAGTCTCTTCTGTACATGCCCCATTTCGCACTGCAGCTGAAGAATCCCCAAAGTGGACTCCACCCTGGGTTTTATACCTATGAACTCTTAATACTCCGGGCTAAAGCATTTCATGACAGAATATTCTAGAAAAAGATGAAAACAGAGCCCAGGCTGTTTTGGTCGATCCCTCCTTACCGCAGAATGTGACATGACTAGCACATTCGGCAGTCATTCAAGTGAAAAAGGGAGAAAGAGCTGGGTCACCAAAGACCTCTGGGGACTTGTCCTGCAATAATTAGTTTATGAAACATTACTAATAAGTATGATTTTCTTTATTATTTTTTTACACTGCAAAAAGATAATCTATTTACAGAAGAGTGATTTAAAGACATTATGGTTTTCTTTACAAATAGATGTAAGAACAGGAACTGTCCACTTTTTAAAAACTCTACATTTCAACCCTCCACTATTATAGTCCACTGAATTGCCTGTAACAAAGTCAGTTTCTTGTTATTTTTTGTTGACTCTCCAAATAAATTTCCATCATTTCTTCATCATCTGTGGGCTGGCTATCCTGAAAAGTCTCAGGGCATAAGTCATAGAAGGCCAGGTTTTTGACCTGCTACTAAAAATTAAACCGTCAAAAACTGGAGATCCCTTTCCTGCACCCTGTTCCTCTCACTTTGGGCAGTTCAGTCATCACTATCCGAGAGGGTCTCATACTGTGCTGAGAGGAGCGAGGCAGGCCCCAGCTCCCAGATCCTGTTCTGTTGGTGAGGAGCTGCTTGGTTCACAGCAGACGGAGCACACGCAATCAGTGTTGGTGGCGTACTGCTTAGCATGTGCATAGTCAGAGGGTTATAGGGAAACTGAGTTGAGCCTGTTGAAGAGGGACTGTCTTCCCAGGCCCACCCTGGCATCTGCCTATGGTAATCTCCTTCTGAATGTACAGAGGAGACTGAAGACGGCCGTTCGGTTCCTGAGTAGCCTTACCCAGGGATAGGAGATTTAGATTTCCTGCTATTTGACTTGCTGATCAGCTTTGGTTTGCAAACTCCTCCTCAATGAGGTGATGGGTCCCCTTCCTCTCTCCGTGTCTCACCACTGGTCACAACTGAGGTGTTGGCAGTAACAGACACTACTACCATAGGCTGGGACATGACAACTCCATGATCCTCAACTTTGGCATCAAAGCTTCCCATGAGAGCCTTCCTGATAATGTCTTCCAGCCCAAGATTACTGGCAGGATCAGCAAAAGAATGGCCTCTAGAGCTAACTGAGCCTGATGTAGTAACTGCTGGCAGATTAAAGATCTCAGTTCCTGGCTGAGCAGCTGGAAAAATCTCCTGCCTCTTTCATTTAACCACGGGTGATATGTTTTCAAGCTTGGTGAAGAATGAAGGCAAGTAGCTTATACTCCCTGGTGAGCGGGAGTATAAATCATTCCTCTGCTCTGTAGGCTCTGAGCCCCTCTGAGACAAGAGCAGCAAGCTGTCCTGTTTCTCATGTACAACTGGAACCTGGGGTGGGGAGATGGGCTCGTACGGCTCCGAAGAGACGTGACTCCTCTCTGGGAATGTTCCAGGCCTACTTCCCCTGGATTTGTCCACAAGATTTTCTGGAGAGACTCTTGAACCTGGTCTTTGATGATGGGCAGACTGAGCCTGGGATTCTGGGCTGTAACTGTTTGACGTTTTAGTCCTCACAGGTGTAGACACCAACGAGGATGGTGAGTTCTGGAATGTAGAATTAGGAGGCTGCTGGGGAGTCTGCGAGGAAACTTGATTTCTAGCAAAATCTTGTGTGATAATTTGACAGATGTGATCAGCAAGTGTGATCAGCCGATGGGTCCTAGGCACTTGCCCCATCCCTCTGCCTGTGAAGAAGGGGGCAACTGTTGTTGGGGAGATGACGAATCCTGCTGTGGTCGATAGTGAGGTAATGGCCCTTCATATTGTCTGGTAGGATCATTTTCAGCTTGATTTGCCTTAACAACCTCTGGTTGATAGGTCTGCAGCTTTTCCTGGGGTGGTATAGGCGAGATGGCAGGACTTATCACCTCAATAGCATCGTTAGGTTTTTCATACCTGTGTGAAGATAAGCTACTAGAAGAGTTGAACTTTAATACCCACGTTCCCTCGCATCCTTGTCCGAGACAATTTGCCGAGTGATGATCACGTCTATGAAATTAGCTGCAGTAATGGTAGTCTTCCCTCGGGTCCTTAGCTCTTCCTCATATCTGGATTTTGGAGGAGGCCCTTTATCTTTCCCAGCCTCAGAATAAACTACTGAAGAATGAGGCTGGGGCTTGCCACTTGGAAAGGCTGAAGAAGCATATAAACACTGAACAGATCTCTTCACCTCCAGGGTTTTCTGCTCTAGCTGCTGCTGTTCACTAACTGCTGCTGAACTGCTTCTCAAATTTTCTTCTAACCTGGCAGCTTCATGCTTACTCTCTTTTGTTTTGGACACATCCATCTGGGGTGCAGAAGCTGCAGCATCCACAAGAGCGGCCAGGGCATTCGCAGCCGTGTTGTAACCGGAGGCTGGCAGACCTTGGCTTATTGAAGGGCCAAGGTCTGCTGATATTGTTTACATTACAATTTATCAAATCAATTATAATTCATTATAATTGATTTGATAAATTGTAATGTAAACAGTATCATTATAAATAATGGTAGAAATAAAACATTTCTTCATTTGCTATTTTTGTCCCATAAGAGTGATTCCTATAAATGGGATTATTGCTGTGTCAAGGGATAGACATTTTTTAAAATGTTTGATCTGTGTTGCAAAATTGCTTCTCATAAAAGCTGTGCCAACTAAATTGCCCACAAATGCAATTTACATAGGTCATACTTAGTATCTACTTTACTATACCAGAGGAACATTGATGTGTACAGGAAATTTTACATGTACACCTCTGAGCATTAAAAAAAATAGCTATTTAAATTTCATCTAGAATTATTGTTTGTTCCTTTCTATACTTGGGTATATTATTTTTTACAATATTTAAAAATATTTACCACTGGATTTTAAGATTGTCTAAAATTTGTTATGATTTCTTTATGTTAGCAATAATCTGTTAGAATTCATTACAAAAAATAATTTTCTTGATAATAACAATAACAACAGCAATAAAACAAAGTTAATGGATGTGCTAATAAATAGGCAAGAATTACCAGCATAACATTTGGAAGATTAGAAAGACAGTGACAAATATTGTTTAAAATATTTTGACAAAATGTAAGCATAAGAGTAAAGAGAAAATAATAACAATAGAATCCCTTGATATTTAATATCTAGATTTTACAATTATACATGTACATCATTTCACAGTTTTAATTTGTTTGGAAAACCCCTGATGATAAATGAAAAGCTGACAAGTAGAAAAATATTTGTTGACTTTAATTGGAAAACTATGATGACTACTATCCCACTATGAAATATTCCACTATGATATACTTTGTGCCCCTTATGATATGCAAATGCTATCACAAATTGAAAACAATTAAACAGCATATTTTACATAAGTATTAAATAACAATTGAAAAGCAAAACATTGAAGATAAGACATAATTCAGTAGAGGTTCATCTTACTCAGCAAAAGAAGACTAGATAATGGGTGATAGTATGTAGAACAGGGTTCTACTGTTTAAAATATGCATTGTTTTATTGCACACCATTTTTTACATTAATTTTTTCTTAGCCAAAAGTAGACATCAAAATATTTTGCACTTAAACTATATTTAAGAATAAAGCTTAACACAGAAAACCTCCTGTTAGGGCAAAATAAAGGCTGAAGAACAAGAATACATTCTTATTTAATTTTTTTATTTAATTGTTTTAATTTAATTTAATTTATTTAATTGTTTTAATTTTCATTTTTTTCTTCGACTTTTATTTTAAGTTCAGGGCTACATGTGCAGGATATGCAGGTGTGTTACGTAGGTATACATGTGCCATAATGTAGGTAAACATGCCATAATGGTTTGCCACACAGATCATTCCACCATCTAGGCATAAACCCAGTTATCTATTAGCTGTTCTTCTTGCTGCTCTTCCTCCTGCTATCTGTGCCAACAGGCCCTAGTGTATGTTATTCCTCACATGTGTCTATGTGTTCTCATTATTCACCTCCCACTTATAAGTAAGAACATCTGGTATTTGGTTTTCTGTTTCTGTGCTATTTTGCTGAGAATAATGATTTCCAATTCCATTCATGTTCCTGCAAAGGACATGATCTCATACTTTTGTATGGATGCGTAGTATTCCATGGTGTATATGTACCATATTTTTTTTATCTAGTCTATCATTGATAGGCATTTAGGTTGATTCTGTATCTTTGCTATTGTGAACAGCACTTCAACGAACATATGCATGCATGTACCTTTATAACAGACTGATTTATATTCCTTTAGGTATGTACCCACTAATGGGGTTGCTGGGTCAAATGCTATTTCTGCCTCTAGGTCTTTGAGGAATCGCTGCACTATCTTTTGCAATGGTTAAGCTAAGTGACACTCCCACCAACAGTGTAAATGTGTTCCTTTTTCTCTGCTACCTCACTAGCATCTGTTGTTTCTTGACTTTTCAATAATAGCCATTCTAACTGGCATGAGATGGTATCACAATATGGCTTTGACTTGCATTTCACTAATAATCAATGATCTTGAGCTTTTTCTTCATATGTTTTTTGGCCACATGTTTGTCTTCTTTTGGGAAGTGTCTGTCCCATAAGAACAGAAAACCAAACACCGCATGTTCTCATCATAAGTGGGTATTGAACAATGAGAGCACAGGGACACAGGGAGGGGAACATCACAAACTGGGGCCTAGAGAGTGGGAGGCTAGGGGAGGAATAGCAGGTGGTGGGGGAATTAGGGAGAGATAGCATTAGCAGAAATACCTAATGTAGATGACAGGGTCATGGATGCAGCAAACCACTACCGTGGCATGAGTATAGCTGTGTAACAAAACTGCAGGATCTGCACATGTACCCCAGAACTTAAAGTATAATTAATTAATTAATTAATTAAAAAATAAAAGTGTCTGTTCATGTTCTTTGCTCTCTTTTTTAATAGAGTTGTTAGTTTTTTCCTTGTAAATTTAAGTTCCTTATAGACTCTGGATATTAGACCTTTGTTAGATGGTTAGATTGCAAAAATCTTCTCCCATTTTGTAGTTGTCTGTTTACTCCAGTGATAGCTTCTTTTGCTCTGCAGAAGTTCCTGAATTTAATGAGATTCCATTTTTCAAATTTGCTTTTGTTGCAATTTATTTTGGTGTTTTCCTCATGAAGTCTTTGCCTGTGACTATGTCCTGTGTGGTATTGCCTATACTTTCTTCTGGAGTTTCTATATTTTTGGGTTGTATATTTAAGTCTTTAATTCATCTTGAGTTAATTTTTGTATATGATGCGAGAAAGGGGTCCAGCTTCAATTTTCTGCATATCGCTAGCCAGCACTCCCAGCACCATTGATCAAATATGGAGTCCTTTCCCCATTGCTTGCTGTTTTCAGGTTTGTCAAAGATCAGAGGCTTGTAGGTGTGCTGTCTTATTTTTGAGTTCTCTATTCTTGTTCCATTGTTCTATGTGTCTGTTCTTATACCAGTATCATGCTATTTTGGTTACTGCAGCATTGTAGTATAATTTGAAATTAGATAACATGATGCCTCCAGCTTTGTTCTTTTTGCATAGAATTGTCATGGCTATTTAGACTCATTTTCATTTTCATATAAATTTTAAAATAGTTTTTTTCTAATTCTGTGAAGAATGTCAATGCTAGTTTAATGAGAATAGAATTGAGACTATAAATTACCTGGGGCATACTGCCCATTTTCATGATGTTGATTCTCCCTATTTAAGAGCATGGAATGTTTCTCCATTTGTGCCCTCTGTGATTTCTTTAGGCAGTGGTTTGTAAGTCTCTTTGAAGAGTTCTTTCACTTCCCTTATTTGTAGCAATTGTGAATGGGAATTTATTCATGCTTTCTCTCTCTGCTTGCCTGCTGTTAGTGTATAGGATTGCTAGCAATTGTTACACATTGATTTTATATCCCAAGAGTTTGCTGAAGTTGCTTATTAGCTTAAGCTTTTGGGCTGATAGAATGGGATTTTCTAGATATAGTATCATGTCATCTGCAAACAAAGATAATTTGACTTTTTCTTTTTCTATTTGAATATTCTTTCTTTCTTTCTCTGGCTTGATTCACCTGTCCATAATTTCCAATACTATGTTGAATAGGAGTGGTGAGTGATGGCATCTTCCAATTTTTGCCCATTCAGTATATGGGTTGTCTGTGGTTTTATCATATATGGCTCTTATTATTTTGATGTATGTTCCTTCAATACCTAGTTTATTGAAATGACCAGAAAAATTCACAGCTGAATTCTACCAGATGTACTAAGAGCTGGCACCATTTCTAATGAAACTATTCTAGTAAATTGAAAAGGAGGGACTCCTCTCTAACTCATTCTATGAGGCCAGCATCAGGCTGATACCAAACCTAGGAGAGATACAATAACAAAAATTTTAGGCCAATATCTTTGATGAACATTGATACAAAAATCCTCAGTAAAATACTGGCAGACCAAATCCAGCAGCTCATCAAAGCGCTTATCCACCAGGATCAGGTTTTCTTTGTCACCAGATGCAAAATTGGTTCATCACACATAAATCAATAAATGTGATTCATCACATAAACAGAACTAAACAGAAAAAAACACAGGATTACCTCAATAGATTCACCACATAAACAGAACTAAACAGAAAAAACACATGATTATCTCAATAGATGCAGAAAAGGCATTTGATAAAATTCAACATCTCTTTATCTTAAGAATACTTTCTAATTCATGGAAACACTTTCTAATGCATGGAAATGGTATGAATAGAAAATGTATGGGAAATTCATAGAATATGCCATTTGTCCATATCTTTCAACTGTTGAATGTAGGCAAAGTTAAACATTTTGAGTTCACGCTAACATGGTGCACAATTAAACATTTGTTTCATGGGATATTCTCTGACAAGAAACTGCTATGTTAACTAAATTAGAATCTAGAGTGTGTCTTTTCCCACTTATGATGTATTGAAACATAACTTCTTTAGTCTAGTTAGTATGTTTATAGATTTAAAAAAGTTATTCTTTTATAAAAAGAAATTCATGTTCTACAGTAGAAGTAAATGGATCTGACAAAAGCAAATTTTAAATGCCTCATTATATAATTACCATATTATTATTTTTAATGAGCTTTTTTAATTGTATTTTAGGTTCTGGGGTACATGTGCAGATCATGCAGGATTGTTGCATAGGTACATACATGGCACTGCGGTTTGCTGCCATATTATTTAATTGCCATATGCATAATCTTCACAAATCATTTTAAAGCAAATATCAGATATTATGACTTTCATCACTAAGTAGTTTACTATGCATCTTTATAAAAGACATTTTCTTAAAAATATGATTAACCCTCACAAAATGTTTTTAAAAATATTTAAATATAACATGCAACTTATATCAAATTTTCCTCAATTACCCCTCAAATGTCTTTTTACTATTGATTTCAGTAGTAATTATTTTTAAATATTAGAGCATTCATTTAGGCAGAAAAAGTTAGACTTCATTGTACTCCAAATGTTAGGTGTGATACAGTAAGTGTAAGTTTTAAGTTGACATATTTCTACTTACTAAAAGGAGTTTTGCAAATATAAATGGTCTGCCTTGTGCAATAATAATCTTCTAGCCACTGCAAAAGTTGATTGGCCACATATCAGAGATAAAGTAGTAAACATTGGTACATCAAGTAAAAAGTTGAACAAAATTGTATTCACTCTCACTCTAAGAGTCATTACACTGGGGAGAAATGTCACTGTTGTACTACTTAAAAATTTCCCACAATTAAAATAAATTTCAAAATATAAGGTATGTGGACTGTGAGATTTTTGGTTAACAAGTAAAGTACAAAATAAATATCATGATATTGTTTTATTTATGCCTCACTAGCTTAAATGCTTTTTTTTCTTACGTCACTGAATCTTATTCTGGTTCTTCAAAACTGCATTTAAAAAACACTTAATTACTTCATAATTTTCACTTACACAGAAGATTTTTCATTGTCAGAAGAAACTTCCATCAAGAGTCACTTCAGTGCATTTATTCAAAGTACTTATTCAAACTGATAATTATTTCACCACTGGTGTTCTTGATATAGTGTGCTCCCTATATCACAATGTGCTCTTTGAAATTTCTTTTTATTTAAATATTAGTTATCATTTTAAATAATTTGAGATTTTCTTCTTTTTTTTTAATTATACTTTAAGTTCTGGGGTACATGTGCAGAACGTGCAGGTTTATTACATAGGTATACACATGCCATGGTGGTTTGCTGTATCCAGCAACTCATCATCTACATTAGGTATTTCTCCTAATCCCCTAGGATTAGTTATTTCTCCTAATCCCCTCCCCTAGTCCCCTGCCCCCTGACAGGCCCTGGTGTGTGATATCCCCCTTCCTGTGTCCATATGTTCTCATTGAGCAACTCCCACTTATGAGTGAGAACATGCAGTGTTTGGTTTCCTTGTTTCATTAACTTTTTTAGCTTTGACCATGAATGCTTGAATTTTAACACTTTAATGTACATTTATTAAAGCTTAGTATTATGAATTAATAAAATTTCCTGCTAAAAGAAATAAGAAATATATGAAACAATATTGTCACTTTAGACCAATGTAAAGAAACATGGAAGTATTTATTCTCTGGCTTGAAGTCGCCAAATTAAATGAACAAAATATGTAAAACAGAATTTTGAAGGACAAAGTATATAAGGTAATGAAGGAGAATGATCTTGAGAGATGGAGGAAATAAAAACTATATAAGCACTATGATAACACCAGATTACTGCCCAGAGAGAGATTCCAGGCTTCAACACAGTCAAGAAGAATCCATATATATATATATATATATATATATATATATTTATATATATATATTTATATATTTATATATATATTTAATAATATTTTATACAATCTGGCAGACTCCTTGAGTTGAGGAGACAGTGATAAAGGTACATGGAAAACAAGACAATATTGAAATGACAGAGTAGCAGAGAAGACAGAGCTGCATAAAAACAGAACACTGAAGACTGGCATATAGTCTCATTCACACATATTCATCTGAGTACCAATAAGTGTGTGAAGCAACTACCAAGAAAAGATTCATCTAAAAGTGTTGAGATAACAGTGTCACTCACACGGGGCTTAAGATAATCCACTTTCCTGCCAGCCAGACTGGAAAGCTTCATGATTCATCAGGCATGGGATAAAGTACACAGAGGGACTTGCCTCCACAATAGGGAACAAGTAGGCCTGGAAAGAGAATTGATCCAGTGCTATCTAAAATGTCTGAATATCCAGAAAAGACTGCTAAACTCACACATAGAGCAATACGAATTTTTAAGTCAAAATACAAAAACAAAAGAAAATAAAAACACAACAATCAAAGCACCAGTGAGCTGTGGGAAAATTTCAAGTAGTTGATAATATACGTGTTTAGAATCCATGAAGTGGAAGAAAGAGGTGGAAGAAAAAAAAAATACTGAAACAATGAAAACTAACATTTTGTTTTCCATATAAGGTAAAAATATAAACCCAAATATGCCAGAAACTCAATAAGCTTAAATCACAGTACTCAAGAAGAAAATTGCAACAAGACATATTGGAATCAAATTGTTCAAAACCAGTGATAAGAATGAAATATTAAAAGCTCCACCAGAAAAAAAAAATGTTATTTGCAAAGGAAGAAAGATAAAAATAATGGCTAGCTCCTCATTAGGAAAAAATGAAAGCAAGAAGAAAGTGAATGAAAATAAAAATAAATAAATAAATAAATAAATAAATAAACAAAGTCAATTTAGATTTCTGTACCTAACAAAAATAAATCTTTTTAAAATAAGGATTTATAGAAAGACCTTTTCTTTTTTTTTTTTTTTTGAGATGCAATTTTGCTCCTGTCGCTCAGGCCGGAGTGCAATGACACAATCTTGGGTCACTGCAACCTCCTCTTGGATTCAAGCGATTCTCCTGCCTCAGCCTCTGAAGCAGCTGACATTACAGGCTCCCACCACCACACCCAGAGTTTCACCATGTTGACCAGGCTGACCTTAGGTGATCCATTCACCTCAGCTTCCCAAAGTGCTGGAATTATAGGCTTGAGCTATGACACCCAGCCAAGAAAGACGTTTTATTGATGTAAAATAGCCAGATATAATAAAAGATAATTCACACTAAAAGAATTGCTAAATAAATTTTTTTAGGCAGAAGACAGAATGATAACAAATAAGAATTTGTATAAATTCAAAGGAATGAGAGAGCATGGGAATGATAACTACACAAATAAATTGGTATGACTTTTAATAATTTTAATCTCATTAAAGATAGCTGTAGTTGAAAAAATTGCAACAGTAAACTAATATCTATTGAATATATATATAAGTTAAATGAATTACAACAATAGTTCAAAATTCAAAAGGGTTGAAATACAATCTTACTATTGCAAGGTTCTTAGAACATCCACGGAGTGGAATAATATTACCTAAATGTAGACTAAGGAAATTAATGCTGTAAAGTCTAAACCATAAAGCAGCCATTAAAATAAATAACAAATAGCCAATAAACTACAATTTAGATAAAGCATTACGATAAAATGCATCCAGTTAATGCTAAATCAGGCAAAAAATATATAAAATAATTGAAAAAAAAAAAAACCAGAGAAGACCAATGCAAAACAAATAATAAGTGACAAAATAAAATCTAATTACATGGATAATCACATTTAATATAAAGTTCAAAACACCAATTAAATGACAGAGAATGAAAGACTTGATTTTTTTTAAGTTTACAAAACAAAGACAAAAATAAGTTGAAACTGAAAGAATAGAAATACAAATAGCATGCTAGCACTAATCTAAAGAAAGCTAGAATGACTATATCAATAATTGAAAGAGTGGATTTCAGAGCAAATAATATTGCCTAGAATAAAAAGATTTACTTAGTAATAATAAAGAGGTCAACTCATCTAGTTGAAATAATAACTGTCTCTCAATTTACACAAAAAGTAGAATGTAAATCACTACAAAAAATAAGATATTTTAAACAACACAATAAAATTGAGCTAAGTGATAATAGAATACTATACCCAACAATAGCACCAATGAGCTGTGGGAAATACAGATTTGTTTCAAGTACACTTATAATATTTACTGAAATACGTCATGTTTTTCTACAAAATAAGTTATATTAAACTTAAAAAAAATTAAGTTATATAAAAATGTTCTATGACTACAATGGAATTGAATTAGATATCAGTAGTAGACAGATATTAGGAACTTGCCCAAATTTTTGAAAACTAATTAAAAATATCATATGGGTCAAAGACAAAATTAAAATAACAATGAAATTAAAGATACAATTTAGGAGATGCCTTTAGAACTGTATTTTAGGGGATATTTGTAACACAAAATACTCCTGTAACAGAACAATAAAGGTTTCAAATTCCTAACCTTGGCTATTTGTTTAGGAATTAGAATACAAACAAATGAAAATAAAGGAAGTAGAATAAAGAAAAAGATAAAGACCAGAATATAAAACTCAATTAAACAGAACACAGAATCACAATAGAAATATCAGTAAGCTCAAGACTTAATTTGTCAAAGATATCAAAATTTATAGACAACTAGGTAGACTGGCAGAGATCAGAGTGAATACAAATTGAAACTATAAAAAAGATGGATTATTTAAAATTAATTACCTCTTTAAAGGCCCTATCTCCAAATATAATCACATTCTGAGGCACTGTGTGCTAAGACTTCAATATTTGTAATTTTGAGTGAGGTGGACAATTCAGTCCACAATACCATGTGATGATTAATTTTAGGTGTCAACTTGACTGGGTTAATGTATAGCTAAATAACTAGTAGAGCATTCTTTTAGGATATGGCTGTGAGGGGCCGTTCCTGGAATAAACTGTCATTTAAATAATTAAATCTTACTCAATGGACTAAGTAAGAAAAATTCATTCTCACTCAACATAGGTGGGCATTGTCAAAGCAGTTGAGGGCCCAAATAGAGCAAAGAGGCAGAAGAAAGGCAAATTCATTGTCTCTCTCTCCCTTCTGGACCTGGGACACCCATATTCCAGTGCCCTTGATCATCAGAATTCTAGGCTCTCTGGCCTTTGAACTAGGACTTGCACCAGTGGCTCCCCTGGTTCTCAGGTCTTTGGTCTTGGAATGAGAGTCACACCGTCAGCTCCCCCTGTTCTCAGGCCTGCAGAGTTGGACTGAGCTATGCCACCAGCTTCCCTGGATTTCCAGCTTGCAGGCAGCATATGGTGGGACTTTTCAGCCTTCATAGTTTTGTGAGCTAATTATCTTAATAAATCACCTCACACAAAATTCTCTATATATCCTATTGTTTCTGTTTCTATGGAAAACCCTCTCTAACCATGCTAACAATTTTAGATGCGCCAAATGATAATATCAATAGACACAAAAAAACAGTGTTGGCAGAGTCTCACAACCAGTCCTCACAAAACCTCTCAGCAAACTTAAAAGGCAGTTCTTTAATGTATAAAAACCTATAGCTAATATTTCATTTAATTGTGAAAAACTGAATGCTTTCCCTCTAAGATCAGGAACATGACTAGCAAGTTTAATTTCCTCTGTTTTATTTATCATTTTACTAGGTGTTCTAGACAGAGCAATAAGGGAAGATAAAAAATAAAATCCTTCCAGATAAAACAGGAAGTAAAAGTGATCGTATTTATAGATGGCATCATTAAGGGAAATAATCAATTGAAGTTTTAAATAAGCAACTAAAGGCAGGGCATTTAAGAAATAAGATTAACATACAAAAATAGTTGATTTCTTCATTCTGGCAGCAAACAATTGGAAAATATTTTTTAAATGCCATTTACAATAGCATCAAAATGGAAAATAAAATTTTTATTAAAAGTGAAAAATCTGTACACCATAAACTATAAAACCTGCTGAGAAAAATTAAAGAAGACTTAAATAAATGAAGAGAGATATATAACCATGTGTCAAAACACTAAATACTTACAATATAAATCTTTCAAATTTGCCATTAGATTCAATGCAATATTATGTGCTTTTACACTGTTGGTGGGAGAGTAAATTAGTTCAACCATTGTGGAAGACAGCGTGGCAATTCCTCAAGGATTTAAAAAAGAAGTACCATTTGACCCAGCAATCTCATTACTAGGTATATACTCAAATGATTATGCATCATTCTATTATAAAGACACATGCACACATATTTTATTGCAGCACTGTTCACAATAGCAAAGACTTGGAACCAACCCAAATGCCCATCAATGATAGACTGGATAAAGAAAATGTGGCACATATATACCACAGAATACTATGCAGCCCTAAAAAAGGATGAGTTTATGTCCTTGGCAGGGACATGGATGAATCTGGAAACTATCATTCTCAGAAAACTGACACAAGAACAGATAACCAAACAAGACCTCATGTTCTCACTCATAAGTGTGAGTTGAACAATGAGAACACATGGACACAGGAAGGGAAACATTACACACTGGGGCCTGTCAATGGGTGTGGGGCTAGTGGAGGGATAGCAAGGGTTGGGAGGGGATACAGAAGGGATAGCATTAGCAGAAATACCTAATGTAAGTGACGAGGTGATGCCTGTAGCAAACCACTATGGCATATATATACCTATGTGATAAACCTGTACATTCTGCACATGTACCCCAGAACTTAAAAGTATAATAAAAAAAAATCACAGTGGGCATACTTTTAAGGGAATTAACAAAATTATTATAAATTTCATTAAAAAATTTAAAGAACTTAGAATAGCTAAAACAACTTTGAAATAGAACAAATTTGTAGTACTATCTAAATTCAAAATTGATTGTAAAGGTTAATAGTTAATATAAAATCAGCATAAAGATAAGCAAATAAAAGAGACAAGACTACAGAAATAGAACACATATGGAAAATTGATTTTCACAATAGGTACAAAGACAATTACATGGAGAAATGCCAGTCTTCAATAAACATGATGGATACCCATGTGCAAAAGCATATTTGAATTCATGCAACATATATACAAACTAACTCTAAATGTCATAGGCCTAAATATAAAACTGAAACTATGAAACTTGCAGAAGAACATTTGATATAAGTAGATATTTTAAATATCATGATGCCACAAGCATTATTCATAAAATACCAGTATATAAAATTAAGCTTTATCAAGTAAAATCTTTTGCTCCTTGAAACACATTGTTAAGTTTAAAAAAGATAATCCATATGTTGGGAGAAAATATTTACAAAGCACATATCCGTTGAATAACTTCTATCCAAACTATATAAAGCATACGCCAAATTTAATAATAGGAAAACAATAAAAATTTGGTTAAAAAATCTGAACACTAATTTCTCCAAAGAAGATGAGTACATGGAATATAAGGATTATGAAAAAAGCTCAATATCATACATTATTGGGAAACTGTAAAAATAATTTATAGTAATACTACTATAGACCCAGCAGAATGTCTAAAATTAAATAATAACTAAAATATATTTACTGCACCTATTATCAGGCCATATGTAGGAAAATGGAGCTCTTATACAGAGTTGGTAGGAATGTAACATAGTGTAACCGCTTTTGAAAATTGTTTGCTAGTGTCTTGAAAGTTAAATATTCATCTATCATATGATCCAGTCCATTCCTCGCTTTTACCCAATGGAAATGAGAGCATATTTCCATACAATGATTTTAGTTGAAGTCTTATAGTAGCTTTACTTGTAAAGGAAAAAATCTGGAAAAATATTCATATTCCTTCATCTAGTTAATTACTCATCTAAATGTAGTGATTCCATAGAATGTATTGCTACTCATACAAACAAAATGAACTATGAATACATCCTACAATGTGGAAGCATTTCGAAATAATTTTGCTCTAATAGAGGCAAAATGAAAGACTACATACTTTTAATCCATTTATATAAAATTTAAGAAAATTCAGATTAATTTTTCAGTTTGGTTGGAAGCTGCTTCTCATGAGTCAGCCTAGGGTTAGATTTTGCTTCCTTTTCAATAATTCACATGCAAGCTTAGAAATAGTTTTCACTATGCTTGGCATTACCAATGTTTTCATGACTTTCAAGACTTATCTAACCACAAAAATAATTGCCCAGCTGTAATCCAAATAAACAACAATATAAAACAAGGCTAAGGACTTAAAAAGACTTAGTAACTCCAAAATACGAGACTAAGCTAAGCTTCTAAATTAGGCAGCTTTCTAAAGAAGAAAAAGTCTATTTAGAATTATTTTTAATGTTAAAAGATATAACAGATAAACATGTATGCTAGTTTTATTATAAATTATGCATTTTAATGAGATAATTATACTGTTTATTGAATGACAAAAAATTAGTTACAAATCTATGTGAATTAAAATAATTAGATTAATTATTATAGTTATTATATATTGTACATTATTCAATCTCTTAGGAAATATAAATAAACTCATGGCTATTAAAAACATATTTTTTCTAACTGAAAATTTTGACAAGTATTCTTTAGTTCCTAGATTTTTTTGTTTTCAGGTACTATTTTTCAATGAGCAGAACCAGAGACTTGAAAAAAATCAAGTCTTATTTTATATCTAGAGCAAGGAAAGCATAACTTGAGACTTTTTGTTGCCAGAGAGAAAGAATACTTATAAATTTAGAGGACTGCAGAATCTCTTATTTCCATCAACTTGACTGTATTTGAGCATCAACAAGAAATTAATAGTTACTCAATATAAATGAAATCTGTAAAAAGTTGTGACAATAATAATCAAAAAGAAAATTTTTAATCACAGGTCAAAAGTAAGTAAACATAATGGAGCATATTTCTTTTGAATTTTGTGATATAGCCTGTTATAATTACATTAAATTTTGTGATTAGTACTCATATATTTTGTTTTAAAAAATAAAAATACATTAGGCACACAATTTTTATTTAAGTTTAGAGTTTGAAGTCAGAATTAACTTAAATTTAGCACTTTAAAAAAGAATGGTTTTTATTTGTTTTATTTATTATACTTTAAGTTCTGGGGTACATGTGCAGACCATGCAGGTTTGTTACATAGGTATACACTTGCCATGGTGGTTTGCTGCATCCATTGCCCCATCATCTACATTAATTATTACTCCTAATGCTATCCCTCCCCAATACCCCAACCCCTGCTATTTTAATAAAATCTCACAACAAAATAGACCATTGATACGTAAAAACAATAAATATCCAAAGGAAAAATAATATATTTGAAAAGAATAAGGAACATATTAGTAAAGGACCAAACTCAATTTTTAGATTAAGAAATGTGGCTTTCTGCCTATAAGCCCATCTACTGGGGAGGCTGAGGCAGGAGAATTGCTTGAACCCAGGAACCCAGGAGGCAAAGGCTCCAGTGAGCCAAGATCATTGCACTTCATGATGTCACCTGAGCAACAGAGCAAGACTCCATCGATTAAAAAAAAAAAAAAAAAAATGTTTACCTGATGTTACAGCAAGGGGAGTTTATGCGTTTTCTTCCTTACGGAGTGCTAAAATTTGCTTCTAAATGACCAAATATATGTGGAAATTAGGATGCATTAATGTGTTTGATGTTCAACTAATCTTGAGAGTAACTCATTACAAAATGAAATAAAAATTTATCTTCTTATGTGTTTTTGGTAGCCAAAAAGCTGGCGCCTGGTATGGTATGTCCTCTGCATTCCTTTCATCATACTCCATGTTTGCTTGCTCTTGGTAACAAGGAGCAAAGATAATGCTCTGTTTAAAAGTTCTGAATAATATTGAAATGATCTTCAAACTGTAACTAAAGTAGAGGACTTTCAGTACATGTATTAGTATTAATTTGTAGCTTCGGTTTTGGTTTTGTTTTTATCTTGCCTAAAAGAGTATACATTTGATTTTTCTGTGAAGCATCCAGTGAGTATTTAAAGGAGGTACTGTATGTGAAGCTTCAAAATTAGACACTTACATTGAATTGCATTCATATTCCAGCTTCTAGTATTTTCATTTCAAATAAATGTTAAAATTAAGTCAACAACAACAAAAATAGAAAAAATGTGACTTTCATTAAATACTGAAAAAAATGGCTCGAGTAGAAGCAAAAGCTGCTAGACAAAATTAAGGCAGGCAAAGTGGGGGAATTAAGGAGGTATGTAAATGGAATTTATTAGCAGGAAAGTCAACAGTCTAAGTGATGTATTGGATTATAGGTTGAAAGAAAAAAAAGAAGGATACAATATTGACTTCTAAGTCTGTGGTCCTGTGGAGCTATTTGAGAAAAGTGCCTTTCACTAGGATAAGAAACCCTAGAAGGATAGAGGAGGACCATTTTAATTGACAGAGGGACAAAAAGATCATCAGTTTAGTTTTCCAGTGTTGTGTTTGGGATTGGTACATGTTTATGATTCAGATAAGATACCAGGACTAGAGACATTAATTTGGAAACTATTTATTTATATCTTGTTATTAAATAAATCAGCCTAAAAATAGAAATATTGAGAAGAAGAAGGCCCCAAAGTTTCAATGAACCCCAACACTAATGGCTGAGTAAATGAAGATATAACAGCAAAGAAAACAAACAAAGAGTGACCACAGTAACAGGAAGAAAACCAGCAGTTTTGTCAGGAAATCCAAAGTAAGAAAGATTTTCAGTACTCCTGAAAAGTCAATGAAGATAAAATTTATAAAATATCCAAGAAATATAAAGACATAGAAGTCACTGATAACCTTAATGAGACTAGAGGCATAAGTTATGCTCGAAACAGATTAGCATCTGATAAATAAGTTGATGAAGAAAAAAAAAGTCATCTGTGTAAGAAAGGAGATGACTAGGTCAGGAAACAGGAAAATGTTTTGTGATCAATATTGTGTGTTTAGCATGTTTCTTTAAGGTAAGAGATACTCTGATTGGGTGAAGTGGAGGTATTGAATGTACAAGAGCAAATGGTTGAAATTTAAACTCTTTCCAATTAGTTTATTTATTCATTCATTTATTTATTACAGAGTAAAGTATAACCAAGTTTATTGGAGCAGTAAATAAACAAAAAAGTAGCTATTGCATAGGGAGAACAGCCAAAACTTACAATCTTAAAGTTGAAATAAGAACTGTAACTCAATGTATAGTTTGGAGAATCCCCTAAAGTAGTTGAAGAGTCACCTTTTGCATTGTAACAGAAGAGGAGTCATAGATATAGAAAGGCATGGAAGTTTGGTAAAAGTCTTATCTTACATGGAGAGGACTCCGTGGGATAAGGTCAAATATTTGTAAAAGTGGAAAAGTATTGAAGTGCTTGTTTTTGCAAATTGAGGTATTGAATTTGATCACAGAATTATAGTTGTAAGAATAAAACATATTTGAACATAGTATTATGCCAGTAGGAATAAAATGTCAAACTCTGCTGAGGTCATATTTAAGGTTATTGATCCCTTTTTTTATCACATTTGCAACATCTTTTATTATGACTATATCTAACAAAGCACTCAAAAAATTATTCATTAGTATTTTTGCCATTCAATGACAATGAAAATTCAAGGGAATTCAGATTGTTAATGGATAAGTGTGCTATGAACTTTATGCTAAATAAGAAAAGAAATGAAGAAAGAACTGACAGAAAGGAGAAGGATCGGTGAACTAAATGCCCTGATGAGAAAGAAACATTTTTGTACAATTTTTCTTATGTTTGAATTGATAATTTTAGAGATTAGAATGGCAGCAGGGCATCAAAAGTTCCTGTATGCTGAGAAAGCATTAAAAAAATAGGTCACTATAAATTAGGAGGATTAGGAGGTTTCCAAACTGCAAGACAAATTTATCAGAATGAAAGTTTTCCACATAGTGTATGGATAAGCTATTCAAATAGTTGACTAGTGTTTTTTGTGAAAGCGAAGCAATTACTAAAAATTCAACAGATGTCAACTATTAGGAGTAAGCAGAAGATTGGTGGGAGGATATTATTTAAAGACTAATAGGGATAATAGACTTTCTGTAGCTTTTATTATGGTGGTTGTTTGTTTCATCAGTTTTCCTGCTCGAGAAGCAGAAGTAAAGAGCATGATTTGAAAGGCTAAAGAGAAAGTGATATCCTTGGGGAAGAAATATGTTTCAGCCATGAAAGAAGCAGCAGGAAATTTCTTCACAAGGAGTAATAAACTCACTGAGTATGAATTGTAGTTTCTGTAGGCAGAAAGAAATCGGGGGACAGTTAATTAGCAGAAGTCATATCGACATACAGCATAGTAGAGAATATTTGACATAAAAACTAAAGTTTGAGCTTTGTTTTACAAAAACAGGAATAAAATGTCTAGGGATGTGGTTTAAATAGTTTCTTTGAAGAATATTTTAGTTTTCTATTGTTGATTAAAAATATCACTAAGTTAGTGGCTTAAAAGAATACTCATTAGCTTATAGTTTAGTAGGTAAAAACTCCAGGCAAGGTCGACTGTTCTCTGCTTAGTACCTCTGAAGATCAAAATTGGGGTGTCATCCAAGCTAAGCTGTTATCTGGAGTATCTGAAGAAAAATCAGATTCCAAATTCATTGAAATTGTTGGTGAAATCTAGTTCCTTGAGATTGTATAATTGAAGACCTCAATTCCTTAACAGTTTTTAGTAAGGGGCTGACTTCAGCTTCTAGAGGGTATTTTCCAGTTTCTTTTTATGGAGCCAAGTCCATCCTCAGAGCTAACAGTAGCACATTAAATTATCATTGTGCTTTGAATCTTTTTCACATTTCCTGCTACTATCATGTGGATATAGTGCTATGCTTTTAAGAGCTTGTGTAATTATACCAAAACTACCAGATATGCACTCCTTGTCTTAGGATCAACTATGCTGTATAAAATAACATGATCACCAAAGTGATATAGCATAATATTCTGTTTCTGGGCATCAAAGTGGGATTTCTTCGTGGCCATTTTACAAATTCTGCCTACCATAAGCTCTTTGAGGAAAAAGGGAATTAGACTTGGTATCACTACATGTACACCAGAAGGGTTAGCCTAGAGTAAACATTAGTATCAATTGTGGGGCTTTAAAATTATCTCAGGCTGGAGCCCTACCCCAGAACAAATAAGTTATAATTTCTGAGGGTGAGGCCTAGGAATCAGCACAAAACTTCTCAGTCATGTTAGTCTCAGAAGTTACAAGTTAACTTAGTATACCATGTATGGTAGCAACATCAGACATACTTTGAGCTAACTAACAATAGATAGTCTTTTTATTCTAATTAATTCGTTCCCAGACTTCTTTCTAATTTCAAAGATTCTGAGAGTTCTAAATTGAATATTTGGGGACAGATTATGAACAATGACATTTTCACATAGAAATCAATCTAGACAGACAAGCAGGTCTTGCCAAATTTAAAGAATCATTTAGAATCCTTCAAAACCTGCTGAAACATTAAACCACTTTCAAAGGTGGATAATGCAATAGAAAACGCAACTCCTCTGAGAAGATCTGCTAAAGATATCTGTAAGCATAGGCATTAGAAATGTGATTTTATATTTTGAAAAGGCATATATAAGCCTTTGTAAAATTCAAAGACTTTATAGTTTAAAACTTCTAGAATTATGCTTATGTCAAATCAGTTATTTTTTATAATAGCTCTGAACAGTTTCAAATTGTAACCTAAATTTTAATTACATCCATGTGATCATTCATAGATAATGAATTTATCCGAAAATAACCCATTGCCAAATAAATATCTGTAACTACCACCAGGCTAGAGGTGCAGTGATGCAATCTCAGCTCTCTGTAACCTTCACCTTCTGTGTTCAAGCCATTCTCCTACCTCAGCCTCCCGAGTAGCTGCGACTACAAGTGCATGCCACCATGTCCAGCTAATTTTTGTATTTTTAGTAGAGGTAGGGTTTCACCATGTTGGCCAGTGTGGCCTCCGTATCTTGATCTCCTGATCCACCCACCTTGGCCTCCTAAAGTGCTAGGACTAAAGACCTGAGCCACCGCAACCAGCCATCTCAATCATTTTTATCTACTGTATTTAAATTATAGGATTAAAATATATACATATTTTTGTCTAATTATTTTATGCAATTTTACATAAAATTGCATATATTTGCATATTTACTATAAACTTACAAGGAAAACACTCATGAGCATTTAAAAAATATTTCATAATTTAGAGTTACAAATTGGTATCTCATTTTCATGACTTTTCTTCCAACAGAATGGTAGTCTCTCATCCTCCAGATAAACTATAAAAACATATCTGTTGGTAAAATATTGAACCCTTTTTCATAGAGACTGAATAAAAAAGTTCTGACCACTTTTATCCTTATATTCAAAATTGTACTGGAGTACATTACCAGTGAAATAAAGCAAAACAAAAATAAATAAATAAAAGTTAAAAAGCTGGAAGAAAAGCTATCTTTATTCAAAATGGTTACAATTATCTACATAGATTATCTGGTGGAATCTCACATTGCAAAACAAGTATAACTAGCAAGTAAGTTTATCAAGTTTTATGATTAAAGGTCAATATATAAAAATAAGTTGTACTCATTTTGTTTCTTTTATATAACTATATTTTGATGGAATTAAAAATAAACAATCCACAATATTATTAAACAGTGTAAAATACTTAATAAAATGGGTTGTAGCCTCTGAAAGATATGGCCACACCCTAATTCCCAAGCCCTGTGAATGCTTTCTTAAAACAAACAAACAAACAAAAAACATTTACAGTTGTAAATAAATTAAGGATCTCAAATTGAGGATATACTGGATTATTTAAATATTCCCTAAACCTAATGACAAATGTCCTTAGAAACACAGATAAGAAGGCCATGTAAAAATAGAGGCAGAGTTTGGAGAGATACTGCCATGAACCAAAGAATGTTGAAAGCCTATTGAAACTGGAGGAAAAGGAAGCTCCCCTAGAGCTTCCAGAAGGAGTCTAGGCCTGCTGACATCTTGATTTTGGGCTCTGGCCTCTAGAAAGATGAAAGAAAACTTCTGTCACTTTAACCCACCAAGTATGTGATAATTTGTTTTGGCAGCACTGGAAAACTAATATACTTAATAATAAATTTAATTAAAAACATGTTAGATATATTAATATGTTAAAACTATAAAATATTGTTGAGAGAAAGTAAGGAACAACTAAAAAATTAAGAAATAGCATATCTAAGTAATATTGTTATCATTATGATGGCAGAGGCTGCTCCAGATGGCCTGCAGCTGCCATCATGCTGACTGCAGCAGGGAGGCATGGGCTGGGCTGCACACTCTATGGAGCCCAAGAGCAGGAGGGAGCCATGCCCATGACCCCAGGAACAGCTACAGCCACCTAAATGGTGCTGCAGACTCAGGCCTCCTACTCCACAGAGAAGGCAGCAGCTCACCTCCCCACCTGCACCTCTTGTAGGCTCCAAAGTGCCTGATACTGCTACCTAGTTTCTCCCTCCCACAATCTCGGAACAAAGTCAGGGTCAAGCCTGAGTGCCACGAATGGCAGCATGAGGCAGACGGATTCCTGGGCAAAAGAGGGTGGGTGCCTGGTGATGCCCAAATTTCAGGCCAGATATGCCGTGAAAGCATGGGTCCCACTCCCCTGGACCAGAGTGGAAACTTGTGGTCTTTTTTCAGGCCTGTCCATGACTGCCCAAGGAACAATCATCACTCGTTTTCTCCCCTCTGAGGCCCATAAAAGTCCTATGCTCAGCCAGAGTTAAACAGATATTGGGACAGCCAGCTGCAAAAGAAGCTATCCACTCCAGGCCCTCCTCTGAGCTCTTGTTGCTCAAAACTTCTGTTTGTCTTGCTCACCCTCATTTGTCTGCATACTTCATTCTCCCTGGGTGGAGGACAAGAACTTGGGAACTGCCAATTGAGGCTAAGAGAGCTATAACACGAGCAGGGCCCAGACCTGCCCCTTGCTCACCACATTGAAGGTGAAGAGAAGAAAATAAGAGTGACGGCCATTTTGGGGAGCCCAGGCCTGGGAGGTCCTCGAACCAGGTCTGTGACTTCTTCTTTGGGGCCCTGCAGTTCTTGGCATCCCCAGGCTTCCAGGAACCACCATGTTTTCCAGTGCCAGCTGTGGAAGCAACCTGCAGTGTGCTTGGTCTGGCCATAGTCTCACAGAGAGCTAGCACCCATGCTAGTACCTGGAGCTGCCCGTGTGACTGCAGCAGCCAGGATGTCTGACTGCACAATGGTGAGACTCCACCCTGGCTCGCAGACCCCTCACCACTCCATACAGTATGCCTTGACAGGTATGGGATCCAGGCCAGAAGCATGAGCCAAGCACATCCTGCTAGGCCAAGTGGCCCCAGTGGGCCTGATCAAAACTCGGGCAAAGCCACCACTGGCCACAGAAGTTTCCAGCCAGAAAATACACACCCTAAAGATCCCATAACAATAATACCCTAATTGATCTATAAATTCAATAAAACTCAAATAAAAATCTTTAAAGCCTTTTTAAACTCTAATTGTTCATGTTTCTTTTATATTTACATAAATTTCCTTCTAGAATTCTCAGTTTATTGTCCCCCTCACCCCCGGCACTTTAAATATAGTCATGCACCACATAACAATTTGGTCAATGACAGACATATAGGACAGTGGTTCCTTTCTATTGGAATGGAGCAAAATGTTTCCTCTCATCTAGTGAAACTGTAGCCATTTTCACATCATAGCACAATGCATCGCTCCTGTGTTTGTGGTGATGCTGTTCTAAACAAATCTGGTACACTGCCAGTTGTATAAAAGTATTATACATTTACAGGCAGTACAGGTTAATAATGATATAATTAATAATGATAAATGCCTATGATACTGGTTTATGTATGTACTGAACTATACTTTTATTAGTATTTTAGAGTTTATTCCTTCTACTTATTAAAAATAAAAAGGTTAACTTTGAAACAGCCTCAGGCAAGTCCTTCAGGAGGTATCCCAGAAGAAAGCATTGTTATTATAGGAGATGACAGCTCTGTGCATGTTAGTGCTCCTGAAGACCTTCCATTGGGACAAGATTTGAAGGTGGAAGACAGTGATATCCATGATCCTAACCCTCTGCAGGCCTAGGCTAATGTGTGTGTTTGTGTCTTACTTTTTAGCCAAAAAAAGCTTAAAAGTAAAATGAAATTAAAAATAGAAAAGTTTATAGAATAAATATATGAAATATATTTTTATACAGTTTTATAATGTGTTTGTGTTTTAAGTGTTACTACAGAAATGAAACATTTAAAAAATTAAAGTTAACAAAGTAAAGATTTAAAATCAGCTAAGATTAATTTATTATTAAAGAGTAATTTTTAATAAATTGATTTTAGCCTCAGTGTAGGGTTAATAAAATCTAGAGTAGTGTACGATAATATCCTAGGTCTTCATATTTACTCACAACTTACTGACTCACCTAGAGCAACTACCAGTCCTGCAAACTCCATTCATGGAAAGTACCCTATACAATTGTACCATTTTTTACTATTATATTGCATTTTTCCAGCACCTTTTCTATGTTTACATATATCTAAATACACAAAAATCATTGTGTTACAATGACCTACAGTATTCGGTACAGTAACATTCTGTATAGGTTTGCAGCCTAGAAGCAATAAACTATCCCATAGAGCTTAGATGTTACCATCTAGGTTTGTGTAAGTATACTCTATGATGTTGACACATTGATGAAAATCACCTAATGACATATTTCTCAGAATGTGTCTCATTTTCATGTGACACGTGGCTGTGTATTATCCAACTCCTATGGCCTTGAAAGATTCTGCTGAGACTAAAAAGCTTCTGCATAACAGCAGACTATCAATAGGGTATACAGTAACTTATAGTAACTTATAGAATGTGAGAAAATATTTGCAAACTATTCCTTCAGCAAAGCACTAAAATCCAGAATATATACAGAAATTATCAACAATACTGAAACAAACAATCCTAGTAAAAAGTGGACAAAAAACATGAACAGACATTTCTCAAAAGAAAACATATGATTAGGTAACAAACATGAAAACAATTTCAGCATCACTAATCATCAGAGAAATGCAAATCAAAAACACAATGAAATACCATCTCACACCAGTCAGAATGGTTTCTATCAAAACGTCAAAAAATAACAGGTGCTGGCAATGTTGCAGAGAAAAGGGAATGTCTATACTCTGCGGTGAGATTATATATTAGTTTAGCCCTGTAAAAAACAAAGTAGAAGTTGGCTGCTATTCTTATTGAGAATCACTTGGATGTGGTGAATTTCATTTATGTTGCTTTTTCTAGATTCTCCTCTCATCTTTGTGTTTCAAAAGTTTAATTGTAATGTGTTTTGGTGTTGGTGTCTTTCGATTTATCCTATTGTAGCTTGTTGAGTTTTTTTATATATGCATATTGAGGTATTTTCTTAAATTAGAAAATTTTACAGCCATCATTTCCTTGAAGACTCTCCACCTCTTTCTTCTCTAAGAGTTCTATAATGTATAGATTGGTCTGCTTGATATGTGGCATATGTCTCTTAGGCTTTGTTCAATTTTCTTTGTTCTTTTTGCTCTCTGATCCTCACAATCAATAATTTCAAATGTAGTATCTTCAATTCTGGATTATCTTTTCTGTGTGTTGAAATCTTCTGGTGAGATGCCCTAGTACACTTTTCTACTCCATTAAGGTAAATTTTAGATTCAGAATTTTTGTTTCATTCTTTTTAAAATAATTTTTCAAATCTCTTTATTGAAATTCACATTTTTTCATGTACCATTTTCGTGATTTAATTACTTTTCCTTTAGCTATCTTAGCACATTTGAAACAATTTTGTTAAAGTCTTGGTCTAGCAAAACCAATGTCTGTCTATCCTCAGGAATGCAATCTGGATTTTTTTTTTCTTTGAAGGGATCATGTTTCCCTGTTTCTTTTGTGCCTATAATTTTTTGGTTTTGAAAAACTGGGCATTAAAAAAAAATCAGCAACCTCTTTCAGTTTTAGCAAACTGTGTTGAGACAGTCCTCTGCTTATTCATTGGATATGTTTTAGTCTTTGTCATCAGGCTGAGGTAGAAACTTTACATATTTTTATGTCTTTTCTGAGTGTTCATCTTCTCTGGGCCTGAGTGTGGCTTTTTTGATTATCCTGTATACATAAATGGTTTTGAATTTCCTAATTTCCTGAAGAGTTTTTTCATAGATTTTGAGGGGCCTTACATGGTTTATTGTGTCTTCTTTTCTAAGTTCTTGCCCTAGTCTGTGAGTTTTTGTATCTCTGCAGTTTGTTCAAGTAGCATTTAGATTCAAGTGCTGCCTGGGATCCAAGTTAGAATACTGTATTCTACTCTCTCACCTGAGCTCTGAGTTGGTTGAAACAGAGACCCGTCCTTCTGGCTGCCTCCAGACAGCTTGGATCATTGCAAATAGGGTATTTTCTGCTCCTTTCCATTAAAATGACGGTATTAAGAACTAGGATACTGCTTCCTTCAGAGCAAAATTGTACCAGGCTGGGGAGATAGCAGGGCAAGGAAAGTAAAAATACCATTAAATGTCTGACTGTTTTGAAGGTGACTTTCTTCTGACGGATGTTTCTTGCTTTCTGCAGTGCTTTAACTGCTTTTAAGAGTGCTTATAAAGTTTCTTTAGCCAGCCTCAAGTTTAGTTTTTGAGAATTCTTGTGGTTTTGGTTATTTTTTTAAAATGTTTCTATGACAGAATGAGAGCCTGGGGCTTTTCTAGTTTACAATTTTGCAGACATCCGTCTGGAAATTTGATTTCTGATACCACATGTTTAACAGGGGACATCTTAGCGTAATTTGTTTTTCAGCAAATGTTTAAACATTTTCATTAATTAATACCGTGTATCATTTCATTTTTCTTTTTAAGAAACAAAATCTTGCTCTGTCACCCAGGATGAAATAATTTCAGCTCCCTGTAACCTGAAACTTCTAAGCTCAAGTGATCCTTCCTCTTCAGCCTCCTGAGTAGCTAGGACTACACACATCTGACACCACGCTTGGTTAATTTTATCTTATTTCATTTTTTTGTGCAGATGAGGTCTCACTATGTTGCCCTGGCTGCTCTCAAACACCTAGCCTCAAGCAATCCATCCTCCTATCTCAGCCTCCCAAAGCATTGAGATTACAGGTGTGAGTCCCATACCTGATTAACTTACAGTTTCTTTAAAGTTCCAGTTTTCAAATAAAAACAAAAATTGAGGTACAAATAGTTAAAGCATTTTTTTATAGTATTAAGTATCTCTTTTACTTAGTAACATTATCATCCTGACATTAATTCTTTAAACTGATAGACAGATAGATAAATCCACACATATTATCTATCCCTATCTATTTATCCTATTGTAGGATGTCCTGGGATTATTGTATTAAACTTATATTTCTTAGAAAAAATTAAGTTCAATAAATTAAAATATTATAATTATTCAATAATTGTAAGTTGCCACTATTATTTTCATATTTTCTTTCACTTTGTCCATTTTTTCTTCCTGGAATTTTCAGGGAATGAACATTTTCAACACATAAGTAAATATTAAATATTAAAAATAGCAGACAAAATTTCTTTCTTCACCTCGCATTTTCTTTTAAATTCAGACTAAGAAGCCATTTTCCTCTAAATTGTATTAAATCTACATATTTTAGTGTTACAAAATAATTGTATGTGACAATGGTTAATTCTTGATTCTCAAATTACAATCTCAAATTGCCATTTTTCAGCAGCATTGGACACAATGAATCATTCCTACTTTTTAGAAATTGTTTTTAAAATTTATTTCAGGACATGTATACTTTACTAGACTTCAATGTACTTCATAAGTTATTTCTTATGGGTCTAATTTTCTGGATCTTCTTTATCCCAGTCTCTGATTTTGAATATATTCTATCGCTTACTCCTTCTACCACTTTTCTTTTTCATCTATAGTCTACCAAGGTATCCACTTCCAGTTCCCTGACTTTAGACAGTGTGGATTCACTAATTCCCAGTTTTTTATTTTCTTCAGCCCTCAGGTACCACTCTTGGACACATCTATATCACCGCCTATGAACTACAGCTCTTACCAGTCCTACAGTTTTTTATATTTAAATATAACTAAAGCCCTCATAGATTTTCATCTAAACTATTAAAATATCTACCTAAAAATCTTGCCGCTTACGCTAATAGCCCTTTCTAGACTATCCTCTATGGATTAGCTAGAGTACTGCTGTAAATCAATGAAGCATATTGTATTATTTTCCTGCTAAATATGTTCTGGTGGGTTCCTACAAAGTTAGAACAAAATCTAAAGGGCTACTTAAGGCCTCCTAAAAGGCCCTAAATGAGATGGCCTGTATTTGTTTCCTGTTACTGCAGTAAAAAAGGAACACAAACTTAATTTCTTAAATCAACACAAATGTATTATCTTGCAGTCCTGGAGATTAGAAATCCAAAACGGATTTCACTGGGCTGAAATAAATATGTCTTCAGGTCTTCATTCCTTCCTGAGGCTCTGGGAGAGATTCATTTCTTTTCTTTTTACAGTTCTCAAGACTTTGCCTATAATATCTGGTTTACGGTTCTCTTTTGTGTTTAAAGTCAGAAGTGATTATTGAGTCTTTCTTATTGTAGTCCTCTGACACTGACTTTTCTGCCTCCCTCTTTTACTTATAAGGAAATCTGTGATTACACTGCACCCACCCAGATAATCCACTATATATGCCCCATCTCAAAACAAGCTGATAAACAAATTTCATTCTATCTGAAATTTTAATTCCCATTTGACATGTAACATAACATATTCAAAAGTTCCAGGGATTAGAACATGAACATCTTTTAATGAGCCTTGGCTCCTGCTGAATTCCAATGTCCAATTCTAAAATAATCTTTCCCCTTTATTCCATGCATTCCCACTAGTGGGCTCAATTTTCTTCCAACATGACAAATTTGCTCCCATGTCAGAGCATGTGAATTCCTGTTCTTTCTGCTTGTAAAAGTCTTTTAACGGGCTTTCCAACTACATATTTTAACAATTTTACTTCAGATTCTGTCCAAATTTTATATCTTGAGAGGTTTTTTTGATCATTGTATTTGTAATAGTCCTCCTTACTTCAGCCTTTCCCAACTAAACTTTATTTTTATTTTAATACATTTAGGGAGTACAAGTACCGTTGTGTTATATGAAGATATTGTGTAGAGGTGATATTGATGATTTTAGGGAAACTATCGCCAAAATAGTAAGCATTGTACCCCATAGATAATTTCTCAGCCCTCGCCCCCTTCCACCATCTGACCCTTCTCCCTTTAAGTCTCAAGTACTGATTATTCCATTCTGTATGTTTACATGTGCACATGTACCCATTGTTCAGTTCCTACTTATCAGAGAAAAGATGCAGTTTCGACATTCTTTTTCTGAATCATTTCACTTAGGATAAAGGCCTCCAGTTTCATCCATCTGACTATAAAGGAAGCAATTTAGTATTTTTAAAGCTGAGTAGTATTCCAAGGTGTGTGCGGGTGTATATAAAATATGTATGTTACATATTTTGTATATCATATATTATATATGTCAAATATAGTTTATATGATATATATATCTTATATACACCATATTATATATATATATATATATATATATGCGGACACACACACACACACACACATACACACACACTACATTTTCTTTATCCAATCATTTGTTGACAGATACCTATATCGATCACTACACACAGAAAAGAGAACACTTATACACTGGTAGTGGGACTATAAATTGGCACAACCTCTGTGGAGATTCTCAAAGAACTAAACATGGTACTGCCATTTGATTCAATAAACGTCCTTATTTTTTGTATAATGTGTATCTATCAGTGTCTCTATCATTACATTCTACTTATTTTATTATACTGTGTATGTGTGTGTGTCTATCTGTGTAGTTTCTGAGTTCCAAATTAGAATATAAACCCACTGAAAGTGAGAAATAGTGCTACATTCATCACCGAAATATTCCTATTAACTGAAACAGAGCTTGGTACATGGTAGAGACTCCATAAATAGTTATTGAATAAATAAATATAATTTTAAAGAATGTATATCGACTACCATCTATTTATGTACATTATCCTGTTTAATTCATTGGAGTAAAAAAAAAATCCAAAGAGATAATATGCAAGGCTATTTAAGTAATAGAATTGGGAGACTAATATTCTGAATTATTATTCAAATTTTCACCAATTTATCTCTGAGAGGTAAGTCAAATCTTGACTTTTGGTATTTCAGAAAAATAAACAAAATATGATATGTATATTCTAATTGAAGCATACCTAGTGCTGACTTCTATTTAATATGGCAGATTCAGGTTTGTGGTAGAAACTCTCACATCTCATTTTGCCATTCCAAATATAATACATAAACTTTCAGAACAAGTTTAGCTCAAACCAAGGAGGAAACTATTCAGAAACCAGAAGGAAAAATAAATAGAAATCATAGCTAAGATTTGTGAGGAAGACTTCAAGCCAGAGAGATGATGGATAAGTCAGAACTAGAGAAAGACCTCAACAACTGGTGTTGGGATGTTAATATCTGCATAGGGATGGAAAACAAGGACATTATGTTTTGCTGTGGAATCTGGATCTCTGTGATCCCATTAAAAAAAAGACCTATAAAAGACTGGCAAAGATTCAGAACTCCTTGTTCTATTTTGTAAGTCTGCTGATCATTCAGGCTCATAGGAGGTAAAGACACTGAGAAATCAAAGCCCCAAGTCTGCAACATGCCTGGGAATGGGTTCAAAATCATATTACCTAAAGGATGCAGGAACTTCAGATGAAATTATATGACAATATGCTATAAACTTTTAAAATTCTTAATATTGGAAGTGCAAATGTAAACACAGAGCACCTGANAAAAAAAAAAAAAAAGAAAATGCATCACAATAAAATTGAACTCAATGTAAAAAAATAAATTAGTTAAAATAAAAGCAGAGTCAGGTTATTCCAAAAATAAAAATATATTTCATCACAAGAAATGGCAATAATGTAAATTTTAAAGTCATTGAAATAAGTATATTCAAAATATTCACAGCTATATTACTCATAAGCCAAGCATGAATTATGAAAACCTATCTCATTTTTTAAAGTATACCTGTTTCAGAACAAAATTAAAGAAGTTAAAAAAAATATATTGATTGATTTAAAAGTTATTGAAAAAGTTTTTTTTTTTAGTGAATAAATACTGTACTTCTCTTGCCAACCCAAACTTTTCTACCTGCTATAGACTATGAGACAGCCTGTGCCTTAATTCATGATGCTGGTTGGCCTCACCTAAAGTTACATTTCAAGGAAAAGCCAAACTCAAGATCTAACTCTACTGTAATCTCTCAGCTCTTCAGGTCTGTAGCCAATATCACATTCTCTCATGTTTCAGGAGACCAGTGAAGCCAGTGGAGCTACAGACCACAAACGTTGTCAGATATGACTACTTTATAGCAGAAAATATCTGGAGAATGTAAGTAGATACACATTCTGAAATTCCTTTACCACAAAGTCAAAAATAATTTGGCTTTGGCTGAATGCATTGATTTATTCAGTGGTTCGGAATGAGGGGAAATTTTGTTCTCCCAAGGACATTTGCCAACATCTGCAGACATTTTTAATGTTCAAAATTGCTGGAGGGTAAAATCGTCTTCTAATGGGTCTGAGGGACCGTGTTAAGGAAAATAAACCTGTCTTCCCTAGTCCGCAAGGGGAGTGGTTTCAAAGGCAAGAACTTCCCAGCACCATGCCTCCATCCACCTCCCTATCCCGGAACCTAGAGTTCTTTGTCTAACTTTCCCTCACATGTGGTAGGTAGAAATTCCAGGTGCGCTTCCTGTGTCCAGATAGTCCGCCAAAAGCCCCGGAAGGACGGGTTCTGTTGTGGGTCCAAGCAACCAATCTGGAATCAGAGTCAAAGATCAATCACGCCAGAGGAAGTTTAAAGGAACTCCTCTCATTGGACAAGAACTTGAACGGGGCAGGAATAACTTCAAAGTTAAAACCCCACTGCCTCTTTCCTGTGCAGATTTGCCCCTCTGGGACCCCCTCGCACAACAATGTGGGAGCTGTTTTTCCGTCTCTACCAGTGGGAATATCTCCTTCCAGTTCCCCTCCCCTTCCCAAGGCAGCGTGGGAGCCTTTTCTCTTTCTCTCCCTGCCTAATGAATCGCTTTCTGGTAAACTCTTTGCCTCTGTTACTTACTTGAACTGTAAACTCACCAGACCACCAGGGCCCCTTCCCCATTCTTGGGGCAAAGAGAGAGGCCAAGAACCTCGGGCACATCAAATGGCGGGGAGCTGCGCCCCAAACTGTCTGCACCCAGTTACAGGTAGATACCACAGATTTTGCTAAATGTCTTACAATGCACAGAGTAATCTCCTAAAGCAAAGAATTTTTCAGCCCTAAATGTCAATAATGCTCAGGTTGAAGAACGCTAATGTAAATGTATTTCCAGGGAGTCTGTTTTAATATGACACATAAAGCATCGAGTTCTCATTGTTTCTTTGGCTGGCTTACTGTGAGGAAGTGAAACAAGGTTGAGTTATTGAAAAATTCTTGGAATGATGTGGTATACACAAATACATAGACTATTAAAGTGGATTGTAATATGTGATACAGTTGTTCTATTACTACATATTTCTCCTTAGTGACTGAGAAATTGTCTTTTCACCGAAGCACTGAGAAATTAGAAGTGGTTTTATGGCAGTTTCTTTAACTTATAGGCTAAAGTCATCGGTAGCTGTGATGGTATAGATGAGTGATATTTCAATAGAATTGGTATAATCTCAAAAGTCAAAGACATGACAGGACATTTAACTAACAGAGTTAAATTCTTGGGCAGTAAGATCAAAATAATAATTAAATTATTCATTACTTAAGAATGGAATGAGGAAGTTGACAAATGTCCCTAGTACCAAAGTATACAGGTGTCTCATTAAGTGCTGACTTTAATTTCTATAGACAAAAGACAATTCTTGAGTCTGCTTATTAAAAGACAAGGTTTAAGCCACACAGGTTTTCAAATGCCTTTAACCAAATTCCAGATTTGAGTTGTTTCACAGCCTCAGGATCATTCGAATGAAAAGGAAAGCAAGCATGGAAAAAGAAATTTACAGTGATAGCACTGGTACCTATGATGAATTTTCTACCTAACATGTCTGGAGAGATACCTGCAGCAATTTAGCAGTTTGAATGACAAAACAAAAGACGAATAGTTTTATTGTTTTTGAAATAACAAGCCTGCAGTGTGAAGGATATTCTTAATATTCATAACAACAGGATGACTTGCTCTGAGGATATCAGTCATCTAATGTCCCCTAAAACCTCAGTGATTTCTGAGGAGTTTATGGACAAACAAAATGTCCATGGTGAAAAAAAAAATGGTGGCTATTTGACAGCTTATCAAAAGAAACTTCACCTTCCTAAGGCTGCTCTGATAACCCTCAGTATTAAACGCACTCAGTGTTTATCTCACCTTGAAGTTCCTAAAAGGGAAATATAACCCAAATATCAGGGACCGATATAATTGACTCTTCTAAAAAAATCACCATGTGATTCACTTATGTATTCATTAAATGTTACTGGATGTAAAGAATAATTGCATGGACTTGCAATACATTCGTGGAAAATAAAAGAAGAAAACAACAAATAAAAAAAATCCTTTGTTGTACTTACATTTCATTGTGAACAAGGTAAAAAAAAAACAGTAAATACCACAGGAAACTATGTTAAATTTTATATTATAAGTTGTTCGATGTGATGGAGAAAAAAAGGAAAACTGAAAAAGAATCCACAATGTCAGGGTGAGGGAAATAGTGTGATTTCTATGCCTCACTGACATCATGTTTGAACAAAGATTTGAAGGAAATGAGTAGTTCAGTGGGTAACTGGGAAAATACTTGTCCAAGCAGGGGAAACTGCACTTGGCCAATGGAATGGCCTTAAAGTAGGAATATGCATAGCAGACATCAAGACAATTAGAAGGCCAATGTAGGGGAGTGAGGGTGAGAATACAAGGAGAATAAAACTAGGAAAATATGTCAAAGTGGTAAAGAAGAAAATGTCCAGGACCTGTACTCCTATATGCCTGAAATTTGGAGTGCTAAACACATTCAGTCAGCAGCCTCAGTGACTATCACAGTGTGTTCCTCTGTTCTCCAAATATTTGACTGTCTTCCTCCACTTTACCCCTTCACAAAGGAAAAATCCTAAAACCTACAGCTAGTTACAACATCAATCTCAAAGTCCAGGACCCCTGTGTGGTGTGTGGTAATTTTCTTATTTCTTCTAGATGCATTTCTGTTTGATCTGGTGACTATGAATTGAAAGGACAAGTTATGTATTTCAAATACGAACTGAAAGGGAAAGATATGTATTCCAAATGCTGCAGTGAAAGAAGGACAATATCACCATAATATCCAGTCCCATTTGTAAAGACAGGGATTAGAGATATATGCGGTGATAAAGAGGGGGATAGGGGACATAGGTAGTGATGTGCTCAAGTCGAATTATACGGGTTCGCAATTTCTTAACCCTGGGAGTGTGAAATTATCCTTTATCAATCTCTGATTCTGCTTCTGGAAACTACTCCTTGGCAGCTAAGCAGATGACAACTTTCTTTTTAGACAAGGAAACTAAGGGGCATGAGTGGCCATTTTTAGTTTTAAATAATACAGGCCTCTGGTTCTTGTAAGAGTACAGTTCTCTCAAAAATCCACAGATATTGTATTTCTTTAATTCCAATACATTTGCTGTGCCAGAAACAATATATACAATTAGTTTTGAGATACAAATATCAACTTTCTATTTCTTTGATTGATAACCCGCGTATGTGTCTTTTCCCCTGTTTCTTTCCAGCTACCTTGAACCTTTTATGTTTTAGTTGGAAAGTCACATATCTATTCTCTTCTCCCTGAGGCATTTTGTATATTTGAAAGGGTGTAAATTCAAGTAGGCTCTACATTCTTAACTTGATCTTTACCCTGAGACATTTTAATCCATTCATTGGCTTTAAAAGTGACAGAAAGCAGGTCGGTGGTTGCCTGGCAGGTGCTGGGAAAGGCAGAGGAGGGGTGGATTACAAAAATCAGAAGAAAACATTTGAGAGTAATAGCAATATTACTAATCTTATTTGTGACAGTGGTTTCTTGGATTGTATACTTATGTCAAATCTGATTTTGAAGTATACTTTTAAAATATTCAGGCTTCATTTTTATACACCTAAATGCATTTGGAAAAATTTAAGCATGAAGTCCACACCTTAATTTGACCTTCACAAACAGGGCTTTTCCATTTTACCTTTTTCTAGTTGTGTGCTGGGTGGAAAAGTGGGAAGGGAAAATAATCACTTCCTCTCACTCTCATCCCCTTTATACTTATTGATAAATAAATTATTTATCTTCTTAAGTCATCAGTCTCCTGTCAGTGCCAGTAACCAATACACACTATTGCAATTCTGCTTTCCAATGTCTGTGTCTAGAGCTATATTTTATTAAGTCAAATATATTACGGCTGCCTGACATGGGGAACCAACCTACAAGCCAGTTGCATCTTCACTACTTGCCCCCAGGCTTGTATTCTACAGAGAGACATGTTAAGATCTTGCTATAACAACATTGCACTTCTAGAAGACAATTTATTTTTCTGTCAGCATAGTCTAAGTTACACACTGTAACAAGTAAATCCCAACACATCCATTATTTTAAATAGCAAATATATATGTCTTATGAACATTGGATGTAACCAGTACAATGGCCTTAGAGTAGGGATGTGCCCAACAGATATCAAGAGGACAAGGAAACTACCAATTCTACAGCATGAATTGGCTGGAGTCCTAGCTACCTGTACTTAACCTAAACCTGAAGTTACCAGAGAAATT
The DNA here is from genome assembly GCF_001604975.1 of Cebus imitator. Taxonomy (NCBI): domain Eukaryota; kingdom Metazoa; phylum Chordata; class Mammalia; order Primates; family Cebidae; genus Cebus; species Cebus imitator. The sequence goes on from NW_016107797.1 coordinate 1,227,137, forward strand.
GCTATATGGAACAATGCAGGTAGCTGCCATTTCTACATTGTTCTGAGTAGTATAGGTAGCTATGATACAAGAGAAAGTGACCTGGAAAAATAATAGGTGGTGTTTAAAGAGTAAGTCAGACATTACTGAGACATGGAAGGTATACAGATATTGGTAATGAGAAGGTCTAGAGTGTGACCATGAGATTATGAGACTAATGGCTGGTGGAGAGATTGTAGAACATCATTAAGCAGAATGTGCCAAAGAACTGAGAAGCTAGGCACTCTACTGATCATCTATGTGCATATTGCAATTACTAAGAATTACAATCAAATAAAACAGGAAAGAGTAACGTAAAATAGTAAAGTCATTGAAAACTGAGATAAAGTAAATTGAAGTCACTATATCCAACGTTGTCTAGAAAACAGGAGTAGCAAGAATAATTATGATAGTTATCCATATTTTTATTTATGATGTGTTAGCAATACAACTGTATTTTAATAACTTTAGCATTTATGCTAACATATTCTTTATTTTCTCCACTTTTACATTTTATGTTATGGATAAGGTGGCACAGGGCTCGTAGATTACCATATACTGAGGTGAGATAAATGGGGTAATGGAAATTTGCGTTAGGAATAACTGATAAACGTCACCACTGGAAAAAAGAGAGTTCATTTTTGTTTATTTGAAGAAAAGGTGTATTAGATTTGAACATTTTTTTGGAAGAAAGATATTTGAGGTTTTGAATCATGGTGAACCTTATCACTCAGAAAGCTGAACTTCTGAAACTATTAAGTTTATATTATATCCTGAATAAAAACTGTCAAGTTCATATTATATTCTGAATATAAACTATTAAGTTTATATTATATTCTGAGTATGCTAATAGTGTTGAAATTATTATTTTCTTAACATTTCTATTAAGAAATATTCCAGTTTGTTCAGGCACGGTGGCTCACGCCTGTGATTCTAACATAGCACATCGGGAGTTCGAGGTAGGTGGGTCACTTGAGTTCAAGAGTTTGAGACTAGCCTGGCCAACATGGTGAAACCCTGTCTCTATTAAAAATACAAAAAAAAACCAGGTGTGGTGGCAGGTGCCCTTAATCCCAGCTACTCTGGAGGCTGAAGCATGACAAATGCTTGAACCTTGAACCAGGGAGGTGAAAGTTTCAG
>NW_016107797.1:1228549-1238244 GCF_001604975.1 Cebus imitator
GAAAGAAAAGAAAAGAAAAGAAAGAAGGAAGGAAGGAAGGAAGGAAAGAAAGAAGGAAAGAAAGAAAGAAGGAAAGAAAGAAAGAAGAAAGAAAGAAAGAGAGAAAGAAAGAAAAGAAAGAAAGAGAGAGAAAGAAAGAAAGAAAGAGAAAGAAAGAGAGAGGGAAAGAAGGAAGGAAGGAAAGGAGGGAGGGAGGGAAGGAGAGGAAAGGAGGGGAGGGGAAGGGAGGTGAGGGGAGAGGAGGGGAGGGGAGGAGAGAAGAGAACTATTCCACATTGTAAGAATTGACAGAAGCCAGATCCTGTATCCCATGATAGACACTGAAAAGGACAGATACTTACTTTTTTAACTTGCCTTGGCAGCAATGGAAAGAATATTCCCCTTAGGCAAGGCCAATTAAACACATCCACTTTTGACATTAATGGGAAACTAATGTGTAAGGAAGAAACAGTGCAGCATCTTTTCATATGAGGACAACAGCATTTAGTCTCCTGGAGCCCAGTGGAGGTGACTGTAAGACCAGTGTCCAGTGTCCAGCACCAGGGGTGCTGCCCGTGCAATCCACGAGGTCTGATGGTTGGCAGTCACAACAGTATTCTCTCCACGGTTGTTTGTGGTATGAGCTTGTCTCAGGTGCTGATTGCTTTACTTTCCTGTACTTCTGCTCACTTTCTGATTTTTCATTCTTCAACCTCCCTAGTGGTTTATTTTCTCCTCAACTCAAGCAGTTTATTTGTTTTGCTTGCAATTAAGAACACTGACTTTAGGAGTCTCAGAAATACAACACACAGAATGGAGAGGAGAAAATATTCATAGAAATAAAGTCTGAATATTTTCCAGAGTTGAAGACATGAGTTCTCGAATTAAAATATCACATCAAGTTTCAAGCAGGAAATACGAAAACAATTTCTCACTAAGACTCATCAGACTGAAATTACAGAACTTCAAAGACAAAAAAAAAAAATAACGTAAAGTCTGCTTTAAAAAGTCTGACAGAATAACAGATTTCTCATTTGTAACAATAGATGCCAGAAGACAGTGGAACAATGCATTCAAAACAATACATTCTAAATTACTGTCAATCTAGAATTAGATTCTTATTTTAATAGCCATTCAAGAATAAGAGGGATTGGAGAATTTGTTTAGACCAAGATTCTAAGTTTGCTTCTCATATTCCTTTACTAAGGAGACCACTAAAACATACATTTCAGAAAAAATGATGTGAAAACAGAAAGGATGGTGTTTAAAAAAATGAGAAAACATATTAGTAATGTGATGTGGTGAATAAGTATTCATAGTAAAATATTAAAAATAAAAATATCAAAATGGTAATTAATGCCCACTTTAAAAATTTAACATTTTTAAGTAAAGTTTGCATACAAAAATATATCTACTTTGATAAATTTTGACAAATATATAACTGTTTATAACTACCAGAAAATAAAGACCTGGAACTTTTACAGCAACCCAAAATTTCTATGAATTTCTTCTCAGTCTCTGTACAGTGACATAACAACCTGCTGCTCATCTCCTTTAAGAGAACATGTTACGGGGTATGTAGTTGGCTGCCTCCTCTATTGATCCAAAAATGCATTCATGACAAGATCATGGCTCCAGCAGGCTTCTCTGATCCAGTGACTAGGCACTACAGGGGTACTCATGCTGATCCCTTCCTGCAGCGTGCAGGATTCCTCTACCAGTCTCCACACTGACATGGCCACATTATATTACCTGAGCTGCATTCTGAGATTCTGTATACCCATTCTGCCTATAGCTTCTCCCTCACTTAATCCTCTTCAGGTATTTTCTCAGAAAATTGTTTGTGTAACAAATCTCATCTTTGTGTGTGTACTTCTTAGAGGATTCAAAGTGACATGGGTGATAATGAGAGTGGTCCAGGGAAATGATAGTAAATGAGTTTTTTATGCTGGATCATATATCTGACCAGAAAATTATGTGTAGAATTTCTTTCCATAGTTTATTTAATATTTTCATATAAACATACAAATACATTATTGAATTTGCTTTTCTAAAACTGTACATGTCTCATAATCACAACATTTCAGATTCTGGTAGTTCCCTACCCTTTTCTCCAACACACTTGGAGAGAGTGCTCTTCCCCTCATATACTCACTAGATGAGAATTATTCTGTTAAGGCATTCCCTTCCATGAAAGTGGAGCCTAAGTAAATAAATGCCCCATTTAGTATAATAGTAATCCCTGAAAGTATTTTGTGGCTTTCAAGTTTAATCAGTTAAACTATAATTTGTTTTGTTTTTTTCCTCACTTGGATTTTAAAAGTCCACTTTGTCTTGCTTTTTCTCCTGGGTCATTTGTTCCTATTGTAATATACAATGAATACCTGAAGAAATAGTCGCTAAAAAAAACAGATCCAAATTAGGTTATATACATAGATGTTACATAAGCAATTGATTTAGTACTATCGTTTTATAATTTGGGGCAGTGATTCATTTAATAATATCTTTTGCTATTCCATATAGACATTTTAGTTTTAAGGTTTTATTATTTTTGTTTAAGGCTCATTTATCCTTACAAAAGAATTAAACTGGAAACCAAAGCACCTTAATTCATCCCAAAGATTTACACCTTAGTACAAATCAGAAAGCTGGAGAGACCAAAAGAGCAGTATTTACTGAACAAGAAGGAACTTAACTAAGATGGATAGAGGAGTTTAGAAGTGAAACAACAATACACTCTTATCAACACCAAAAAAAAGCATCACTGGTTTGCTTAGTAGTGGCTCTTTTTGCACTTTACATACCAAAAGTAAATTTACAAATTAAAACAAAACACTGTTATGAAGATTATTTTTATTTCATAAAAATCACTTTAGTATGTTCCCATTAATGACCTACTGTTGGCTGAAAATATGCCTCTTCATAATACAAAAAATTACTGAAAGAAAACACATGTCTATACTTAAATTATTTTAAGTACAAAAATGTGTTCTAAAGGAGTTAATAAATACTGGTTTTCACTTTACAGTCAAACACAGTATATTGCTTTTTGTATAGCAGCTTCCTTGATGATAAATGCTGCACAAATAATTCATGTTCAGGCTAGAACAAAATTGGCAGTAAAGATTAAACTCACATTATACTAGAAAGGCAGGGGATTTCAACTTGAGCCTCAAGCAACTAGACATTCTAGTTAGAAATGTGTCAGTAAGATTAAATAGTTCAGGCTTTCCTCTGGGTAGAATGGACAAGACTGAATTTTCAAACATACTTTATTGTTAAAAAATGGTAGTTGATATTGGAAAGTAACATTCATTTAACAAACATTAATAAGCTATTATTATGTGCCAGGAATTGTTCTTGGTTGTAGACAGTAAACAAAACCAAAAAAATACTTCTGTTGTAAAACTTATAGTGAGTAAACTTCCAGGTAGCTGAGTTGAGATAAAAAATTTCCAGTGCACGACGCTTCATATACTTTCTTTGAAATATATTTTAAACTTAGATAAATTTAAAAGACATTCCCAAGGTCTTGGGGGAGACATAACTCATTTATTTTCTTGTTGTTAACAAGCCAAAGACTGATTTCTAAACCTATAAACAAGGTGATGAGGTAATATTGTTAACCTTAAAGCATTTATTAGATACCACTCAATACAAAAAAATAAAATTCCCTAGGAAATGTTTTGTCATGTGTGTGTGTGATTCACCAAACTGCAGCTTTTTTTTTTTTTTTGCACAAAACAAGCTGAATAGTCAGCTTAGTGTTTTAAAAAATTGCTATGAAATATAAAATTAAAAAGGAATTCAATAAGAATAATATGTAGTTCAAAACCCCTGTATCACCTAGTGAATATTTTGAGATAGGTTATTTTTATTTATTTATCCAACATATTACTATTTTTATTTGAAAGTGTTATACACTTGATGTGTCTGAATAATTGAAAGCTACATTTCATAAAAATCATCTAAATTATTAATAAAAGCAAGCAACTTATAAAGATTCCATTGACAAAATAATTCTTTTATTCATAAAAGAATAATAGTAAAATTAATGATTAAAGTATTTTGTCACAGTACAGATTTTTTTAAATTATTAAACCTCACAATTATAATTATATTTATTTATAGAACTTAGTATAATTTCCCATTTTGGGTAACTCTGTAAGGTTTGAATTTAGAAGCTGGACCTTGAAGGACCTTAGTTAAGGAATTTGAACCATTTTTTTCAGGAGAGAGAAATTAATATTATTTGCAACTGTCATTGTTAATTTCTGACTAATAATAGATCACATTCATTTGAATTTTATTTTATTAAAAGCAGAATCAAATGTATATTTCTAAAATCATGTACAAAGTATAGATATAAAGTCCTAAGTATAAATGACTATGGCAAGGTGTAGAAATATTGTTCTAGTATTACTGGTTTATTAGTAAATATTATTAGTATATATTATTAGAAAAAGGTTACTTATTTTTTTAGGTAATTTATACATTATCCTTGAAACCCTTTCTAAGTTGACTGGTATGGTTAATGATGGAGTTTTAGACTTAACTGCTTTTCCTTGCTTTTCTTGTTTTCATTTAAACCTTTAGCATCATTTCAGCACAGTTTTTTTGGTTTAGTGCCTTCTTGCTAAGCAGCTCAGAATTTTCTCCAGCATCCCTAATGGGCTCAATGCTGGACCCACTAAAACATTTTTTTGACAAATCATCTTCTGGTAAGTGTGACTTGTGTGGCAAATACTCACTTATTTATGGCTGACATAGTCTTGTGTCAAAAGAACATAAAGCTGAAGTTATGCTTAATCACCTGCCACTTGGTATTATACCTCATTTTTGCTGTTTTGCAGTTAAGGTTGTGTATTTCCATTAAAATTGATTTTCAGTGGCTTGTAAGTTAACTGCAAATAATCTGTCCATGAGAGATGAAAATGGATATATCAGTGCATCCCGTAAGAGCCCATGTGTAATTAAATATTCATGGTTGTTTTAAAGATAAATCACAGTAGGTTAGGGATGATATCAAAAAGCCATGGGTTTAGGGGAACATTGTAAATTAAATTTAGGTCAGGTTCTTTCATTTTTTTAATTAGCAAATACTATTAATTTAAACAATCATTTCAATTTCATAGAAAATATAAAAACATTGAATTGCATAACATTTTTACCTCAAAGCATTTGATGGTTTACCACTTGTTATTTTAGATTAATAACTAACAATATTAGAATTAATCTACACAAAACATGCTTGAGGTTTTGCTGGTGATATTTACTTTATATTAATACATCCTATTTTTTATTTTTAAAAATATTTAGTAATTTGAATCAATAAATAATTATCAATTGATTTCTCTCTAAAAGAGTTTGATGCTGAGGATTCAAAGGTAAATGATACTTTGTCTGTAAGAGCCAACATTCTATTAAACTAGATAATAATTTCAGTTCTAGCAAAATATTCCCTTGCTTTGTGAACTTGGGAAAGCTTTTTATCTTTCTAATGTATAAGTAGTTTAACACTGATATGCAGATAAAAGATGATAAAATGCGAAACCTCTCTGGTGAAGTTGTAAGAATTAAATGAGAGTCTACACATTAGAATTTAGAATTATGCTTGGATACATGATAAATATGAACTGTTATTAAGGGGAAGAAAGAGAAAGAAAGAAAATGCGTAAGACAAACAATTTGGAAATAAATGTATTTATTCAAGGTAGAATTATTGAGAAACTTGAACAAAGGTTTTAATCAGTCAAAATAAAAATAAAATAATGAGTTAAATATAGAAAGTGTGAAGCTAGAATAAGCAGGACTTGGAAGTTAAATGAATTTGAGTAGTAAAAGAATTGTGGGTAAAGTAATGATTCTCAGATTTCAAGCCTGGGGGACTGTGAGTGATTTCAAGGCAGTTTCATGATCATAAAAAAGACATCACTAATCATAATGATGTGGTAAGGGATGAACTTAACTGTAAATTTTAAAGCTTCCATTGTTCATAGGATATATAACTATCCAGAAGGTAGTTGTAAATATAAAGAGAGACCTTAACATAAATCTCACCTTAAAACACATAAGAACAATATTTAAATTTCAACCTGCAAACTGTAGAAACACAAGCACTATTTTAATCCCTTATTGCCCATGTTCATAATACTTGCATTATAATACACATTAATAAAAGTGATAGGCCAACTAATGCAACAAAGTGTTAACTATATTTATTACACACAAAGACTGTTATGAAATTCACAATATTTTTAGTCAATCGGAAAAATACAAATAACTATAAAATTAGTGAAAAAATTATAATGTAATTTAAAAAGATAAAATAAACATGAACAATAGCCAAAAAAATCTTCAAGTTTCCTAGGAACAAAGAAATGCAATGCAAAAAAATACATTTTTATTTGTAAGACCTATAAATAATTATCTTCAATGAATAAGACCCATAGTTGTGAAGGTTATAAGAAAATTAATATTCTCTTTCAATAGACTATTGAGAATATATGAGTGATACTCTCACAACATTGATTCCTGAATAGGATTTTATCTTTTTGAATAATGTTCATATCATTTTTTTAATTTTTTTTTTTTTTTTTAAGATGGAGCCTTGCTCTGTCGCTAGGCTAGAGGGCAGTGGCGTAATGTTGGCTCACTGCAACCTTTGCCTCCCAGGTTCAAGCAATTCTCTTGCTTCAGCCCCCTATGTAGCTGGTACTGCAGGCATGCACTGTCGCACCCAGCTAATTTTTTTGTATTTCTTAATAGATATGGGGTTTCACCATGTTGACCAAGGATGGTCTTGATCTCTTGAGCTCATAATCTGCCTGCCTCAGCGTCCAAATTGCTGATACTACAGACGTGAGCCACCAAGCCCAGCCAATATCATTCTTTTAATACCAAATTCAAGTGTAAATCATCCCTGTTATTTTCTTTGATCCTGTTTTATTTTCTGACAACCCTTTTTGGTGAATGTTTTCTTTAAACTATACCTTAAATTTACCTCTTATTTTCCATTATCAATCCTATGACAAAATTTACGTGTTTATAACTCTTTGCTTAAATTATTGAAGGTAATTTTAAACTTTTATATGAAAATTTTCTCGATTAACTTATTCTGCATTTGGATCCCACAGGAATATTTTCTAAAGATTCACAATGCTTAGATAGTGCATTCTTCATAACGTATGTGTTGTAAATAGGAGGAAACACAACAAAAGGGAAGATTCATAGTTTGGTCTATTCATTCTCCTAAGGGATTAATAGTGATAGTAGTAGTAGTATAAATAATAAGAATAATATCTTCACAGGATCCTTGGGGAGTCACTTTTCTGGCCAGAAGCCTCTGTGGCCCGTGGTGCCTTTGCCCTGGTTTTGCTCTGGCCTGCTGGGCTCGTTCTGCCCACTTAGCCTGGTAGGCTGTGCTCAGCTTGCACTACCGGCCTGGATCCTATCTGCCAAGGGCAAGCCAGGCACGGTGTGGTGAGGGGTATGCAAGTGAACAAGCATGGGGTCTGGCACACTGGCTGCGGTGGGAGAGGCATCGCCAGGCGATAGCATGGATGCTGACTTCTTGTGAGGCAACGGCTGGACCAGGTGTATCACAAGCAGCTTCCATGGCTGGCGCCAGGCAATGCAGTGACACCCAGAATCTTGGAGATGCCAGGAACCGTACAGCCCTGGCTCAGGGAGCTCCTTGGTTTGGGCTCCCAGAAGGGCCATAGCTCTTCTTTCTTTCTCTCTTCCCTCCTTCTCATTGCCCATAATGTGGTGAGGAAGGGGTGTGTTTCAGCCCTTTTTTTGTTACAGTTCTTTCAGTCTCATCATTCCGTGGGTCCTGAGTTCTCTTTTCATGTTCAGGAATAATGAAGTACTCGGACAAGCGGAGAGTGAGGTGGGTAAAGAGGGGTTTTATTGAGTAACAGAACAGCTCAGAGGAGCCCCACAGTGGGAAGCACCCTTCCACAGGCAGGACATCCTAACGTCTGCTCAACCCTCAGAAGAGAGGATACCCACAGTGGGTAGTTCCTGTCTGCAGGCAGGTCATTCCATTGACTCCTCCAGTCTCGCTGAGCCCTTGGTTTTTATAGGTTTCAGGGGCAGAAACAGCATGCTGATTGGCTCATGAATGGCCATGGGCAGGCCTAGAAAAAGCATCATAAGTTCTAACTCAGGTCCACAGAACTGGCAGCCTGGCCTCCAGGCCTCAGGCCAACCCTGGCCAGAGGTGGGTTTCACTGGGGACCTGCCCTTTTCCACCCAGGAACCTGTCTGCCTCCTGCCACCATTAACCTGCCATCCATGTTTTCCACAGCCCCAGGCTGTTTGAGGCCAGGGGTGCCTGCAGGCCTGTGCAGAGCCAACTTTACCTCCCCATTGACCTCACTCTCACACGTATTTGGTGCCCAAAATCAAGATGGGGCTGAGGCAGCAGGGGGCTGGTGTATCAGCACTTCCCCATGTGTGGACACCCAACTGGGTTGTGACGGCTGCACTAGGGAGGGTGAGGCTCCCACTCCTCCAACTTGGAAGAAGGCGAGGGTACTGCCTGTTCCCACTTCCCGCACCAGATGTGCCACCACTGCCATCAATGTTACTGAGTTATTTAGTCTTTTCTTCCTATAGAAAGTTATTTAGTCTTTTCTTCCTATAGAAAACAACAACGACAAACTTGTGACTGTTGATAAAAAAAAAAAAATGGCTAAAGAACTCAAATGCTAGATAAGTTTTACTTGCTATTATCAGTTGCATTCTTAGAGGATAGACTCATTAACCTAAATCTAGTCACTTTCTTATCTTGGAAGGCAAGGGTAGGGAAGCATGGAAAGAACAGTAAAATATTAAAGAGAGAACAAGTGCAGAGAACAGGAACCTCATGAAAAAAACAAAACAAGACAATAAACATTCATCACCAAAAAACTGAGAAATTAAATGCAATAAAATTTGGAAAGAATCTCACCACATTATTTCTTAACTATTGTTCATATAACAAAATGTAGGATAGTGAAGTGCCAGAGAGTCTGCCTGAATAACTGAACGTATGCAGGAGGTGTAGTGAAGTGCCTAAAAAAAAAAAATTACTAAGAGAGAGGTAAGTCTCTAAGAGGCCTGGCATGGTGACTCACGTCTGTAATCCCAGCACTTCGGGAAGCTGCAGCAGGAGGATCACTTGAGGTGAGAAGTTCAAGACCAGCCTGCCCAACATGGCAAAACCCTATCTCTACTTATAAAATATATAAAAGTCAGTCAGGCATGGTAGTGCACACCTGTAGTTCCAGCTACACAGGAGGCTGATGGGGGAGAACTGATTGAACCTGGGAAGTGGAGGTTGCAGTAAGCCGAGGTTATGCCACTGCACTCACCAGCCAGGGTGACAGAGAGAAACTCTCTGTCATAATTGTCATAGTTTTCTATTAGAAACTGTAGTGAATAGACATGAAATAAATATAAAGATGTTAATGAACCATGACTATAACAGCAGAAGACAGAAGAGAAAATAGAGAAATAAGATTGAGACAGGTGGTGTAGAAAGAACGCAGGTTTTGGCCGGGCGCGGTGGCTCACGCCTGTAATCCCAGCACTTTGGGAGGCCGAGGCGGGTGGATCAGGAGGTCAAGAGATCGAGACCATCCTGGTCAACATGGTGAAACCCCGTCTCTACTAAAAATACAAAAAATTAGCTGGGCATGGTGGCGCGTGCCTGTAATCCCAGCCAC
>NW_016107797.1:1239069-1287135 GCF_001604975.1 Cebus imitator
TTTTAACTCTTGGCCAATTTCTTTAGCATTAATTTCCACATCCCTAAATAATAGATAAGTCTTGACTTGTTCTGTTATTTATTTATTTTTTTTTTTCCGAGACAGAGTCTTGTTTTGTCGCCAGGCGCCAGGCTGGAGTGCAGTAGCACGATCTCGGCTGATTGCAACCTCCACCCCCTGGGTTCAGGCAATTCTCCTACGTCAGCCTCCCCAGTAGCTGGGACTACAGGCACGCAGCACCACACCCAGCTAATTTTAGTATTTTAGTAGAGACAGGTTTTCACTCTATTGGCCAGGATGGCCTCGATCTCTTGACCTTGGAATCTCCCGCCTCGGCCTCCTAGAGTGCTGGGATTACAGGCGTGAGCCACCGTGCCAGGCCAAAAAAGATAATCTTATAATACTTATTGTATGTCTCATTTTATTATGTCTCATTTTATTTTTAAAGAAAGCATAAACTTGGAAAACATAAAACCCAAGATGATAAAAGTAGCCAAACGTAAAGTTACTGTATCTTGTGAGAGAACAGGGTTTCTGATGAAATTAGCAATAAACACAAATGGAAGCTTTTCTTCTAAATCATTACATATCTTCAGGAAATCACAGTCATAACTATCAAGAAGAACATGTTATGGATAATTTATACTCTAAATAGAAAACTCATTGTAGCAATTTTTTGGAATTTACTGATGTCTTCAAAGGCTAGATAGTATTTTTGATTTTACCAAAATCTTGATTTTGAAATCTTAAGTGCTAACAGTGGAACATTACCTTGCTAATAATTATTTTTAAACAAATCCAAACCTTGCACAACATCTCCGTTCCTCTTATTAATTTATGATGTCAATAATGCTCTTTAAATATTTTACATATGAAATTTCATAAATCTTATACCTCTCTGTTCTTCTCTACAACTTACAACTGTTTTTGCATTGGTATTTTCTAACTGCAGTATTTTTTTATATGCATGACTGAAGTTTTCAGCAGGTTGAGAAGATGTCTGTGCAAGTGAACTTTACGTGGAGTAAAAATCACAATGCAGAATTTCTTAAATTTAATCAGATTAATTTTTAGCTATAAGTCTCATTTTAATTATTATTATTTTCTTTCAGTTGTTAATCTGCCAATTCTAATTCCTGGCCTGTAATATATTTATTCTGGATATTTAACTCTTGTTCCAGCATTCAATATTTAATGAATATTTACATCTATTCTTGGCATTTTACTTAGATTTTAAGTACAATTTTTTTGACATGTAGCACAAAGTGGTGTCAACATATTTCTTTTCTTCACCATCTTAGCTACTATCTCTTTATTTCTTTTTAAAGAAACAAAGCTAACACAATTGCCCTATGGTCAACTCTGTAATGGGTTCAGCAGTATGACCAGGCTGCTTCAGTTTTTTAAATATTCTAGAAACAGTTGTCTATGGTATGTGATATTTTCTTCTCTGCTATTCATCTAATAAAAAAAAAAAATCTGTGTCATCATTTTTCCAACCGAAGAGCCTTTTTTTCTTCCTCCAGCAGATTCTCACTGTGTTGTTTCCCTAACCATCTGCCCTTTGGACTTCACTTGATGTGAATAAAATATTTGCAACTTATTTTGCTTTGGGATTATCTTTATATTTTACTGTATATTTATTTACCTTCCTACAAAAGAGGTAATAATACTTGACTAACTTGCATGGCTGGCAGGCATCTTTGACTTTAGTAAGTTCTTTGAGGTCCTCGAATGCAAAAAGAAATTGAAATCCAAGACATTATTACTGTTGTTATGTAGAAAAATGATATTAAAATACAACTGTATCTTTATGCTTCCCCTGGGCCATTGTCCTTTATGTTTTCACTTTATTCACTTTTCTCTGTGTTAGACTGCCATGAATATAAATTTCATAGGAGATCAAAGGCTACCAAGCACAATGTGAGTCTTGAAACACCCCCTGTAAGGCAAGAATTAGTTAAGCTTTTTGGTCTCCTCCTCCTTAATCTAAATAAAGGTTATTCCTTTGGTAAGTATATTTTCTTTTCATGGAAGTATGACTCAGTCAGCATATGTATAACTTCATGGAAATACTGAATTTGTAAGAAAGATATAATATGTTAGCTTAAAATCTAATTTTTCACATGAATTACTTGACTCGGTAGAGTGGATGGTGCCTTCTTAAATTATGCATGACAATTTTATTTTATTTTCTCCAACATTTACAGTAAATGTTTTGTCTTGTAATGGTTTTAATGTCAGTCTTTCTAGGTTTAAAATGTAATTTTAAAAATATATCTGGGTGAGGACAGTTTATGGATGTGCATATTTTTATGTTACACTTTGGCTCAGATTTTTCAGAAATAAGTCCATGGCATTTCATTATACCCTTGGTTTCCTTTCAGAGCAATGGGATCTGATTACTTGGAACAAAGCAATGCAGTTTTCTGTAAAATCAGTTGCCATGTTGCTTTGGATAGGACAGCCATCTCTTCAATCTCTTGAGATTTTCCAGCGATGTTAAAATATGCCTACAGATGTCAGAAGCATGTGTAGAAATTAGGTAGCAGAGAAAATATTTGGAGGAAATAAAATAACGGTGCCTATTATAAATTAACACAAAAGCTTTTGGTTGTAACTGCATTTCCCTTTACATTTGATTTTCCAAACTTTGAGGTATCTATCTTTTAAAGAATGAAAAAGTAACTGCTATACATTTTTTTTAATCTCTTATTTTTGACACAAAACCAGATTTATAGAAAAGTTGTAAAACTAGTACCAAACATTTTCTCAATTTCGTCACCAAATCTTTGTATATTACTATATTTCAGATTAAGGTACAGATAGACATTCCTTCATACAAAAGAATTCAGCATGTATTACCTAAAAGCCCAGTTTTTTAAACATCACAATGCAAACAATAATTTTAGGAAATTAATCTCAACATAGCATTATTATCTAATATGCAGGCACTATTTAGATTTTACCAAATATAGCAATAAGGTCCTTTAGAACAAAAAAAATTCAGAATTATGCATTTTATTCAATCATTATATCTCTTTAGTCTTTTAATCTGGAGTCATCTCAGTTTTTAATTATGTTGTATAATATTGACATTTTCAAGGTGTACAGTTTGTAGAATGTCACTCAATTTGAGTTTGTCTGATGTTTCATCCTGATTGAATTCCAGGTATACAGTGTTGGCAGAAATACTAAGAAATAGTATTATGTTCTTCTCAGTGCATCATCTCAGGAGGCACGTGAGGTTGATTGTTTCTTTCCCAGGAATGTTACCACAGATTACTTGGTTAAGGCAGTGCGAGGTTTCCCAACTGTCAAGTTAAATATAAACATCTATGCACATTGACAGTTTGTGTATAAGATTTGCTACTCTTTTATCATCTGAGCTACAGTCATCCCTGGTTTTAGCCAAAGGGCATGTAAAATAAGGCAGGGCAAGCATATTTCTGGGAATAATAATGTGATGAAGTACAAAAAAGAGAGAAAGAAGGAAGGAAAGATAGGGAGTGAAGAAAGAAGGGGGAAAAAAGCCCAGGCTTCGGGTAGAACTATGTTCAAATTTTTTGTGCTGTTTAATTTCTGAGTTTTGTTTTCAATTCTGACATAAGAGGATGTAATTTTCTACCTTCAATTGTATTTTGTCAATTAAAAACCAATTCTTTCTAGGGCATGGAAGTAGAAAGTACTCAGCACTCAGTGTCATAGGTTACCAATCAAAAATATTGTGCAATCTGCTCATTTACCAATAGTAATTATGAGAAATTAGTGTGAATTCATATTACAATCTAAATGAAGCAGAAAGACCTGTAAAATTACTATCTGTTTAATTCATATTAGTTGTTGAAACTCGTATTAGTTGTTACATCTTTGCCCTGACAATTTAAGCTGAAAATGTACATGTGTTGAACAAGGTCTGCTGGCTGTTACTTAAAAAAAAACAAAAAACAAAAAACAGCAACTGGTTGTTACTTCTGCTGCATCTAACCTGTTGAAATATACCAAAATATTTGCTCTTTATTCTTAATATTAATACATTGTCAAAAAATTCATAATAGATGTCTTTTATTCATTAAAGGTGCTAACATTTAATATATTTCCTCTTTTGAATTTTCATCTTGATGCTTCAGAAAAAGGGAAATCGTTTGCAATTTTAAAGTATCTTCATTTTCCATTATAAAACAAAGTATAAACATTAATTCAAAAGTAATAGAATAGCAACTCAAAGTAATAAAGTGAAAAAATATACAGTTGGGCTCTAATTTAGATTTCAAAGCAAAATATAAAGAACATGTACATTGGTAGATGAGAAATATGTTCAGGTCTCAAGAAATCACTTATATAATCTCAACTAAGATTTACAAATTCAAAATATGTAGTTATAGCAGTTAAGTTAATTAAATGTTTTTATTTCATTGCATTTAATTTATATAGTAAAATACATTTTGGTTTTGATTACATATTTTATTGACAAATGAGACATAAAATTATTGTAGTAGTATTTCCTCTAGATTAACTCTGAAGCAAAATGCCATCTCTTAGTAGAGTTACTTTCAGAGAAGAAAAATAACAGGATGTCACATGCTTTCGCCAATGTTTATTTAGTAGTAGCAATACTTATATTATACAATGTTGGTTACCTTCCAAGCATCTTTCTATTCTGTTTTTTTTTCTGTGCTAGCAAAGATACATTTTATATGCCATATGTCCATGCACTTTCAAGAACACTCCTGGCTTCCAGGAATAAATTTTGATTACTATAAACCAAAATAGGTCAGTTGTGAATAACCACATAAAAATGAGAGTATGGTACATTTTTGGTAAAATACTTGGAAACGGACATCTTCTGGGTCCTGGAAAAGATATAGAAGATATGAGGTTTGACTTGACCCTATGTAGGCTGTCAAAAATTTTGTGGTCATAAGAGAATAAGCTAGAATATGAAACCTAAATACTGAGGATGGCAAAAAAAAAAAAAAAAGAAGGATTTGATAACACCGTAAAACTGATCAATTAAACAAGTCTGAAATTGCAAACTTTTTGTTAGATGAGAAAATGAAATTGTCTTATTGTTTAAGTTACTTATGATTCATATTTGTGTTAACTATGGCCAAAAGCACATTATCCATTTCAAGTGCATTAATGGGAAAGTAAAGAGATAAATAACATTCATTTATTCAAAGAATTTTCTGACTACCTGCTGTAGTCTGCAAATTACTATGCAGACTTCTGAGGATGCAGTGAGTTAAAACATCTCACCAACCATCAATTGATTTTTATAAAAATCAAAAATTAAGATGATGCCGGGCACGGTGCCTCACGCCTGTAATCCCAGCGCTTTGTGAGGTTGAGGCGGGTGGATCACACGGTTAAGAGTTCGAGACCAGCCTGTCCAAGATGTTGAAACCTCGTCTCTACTAAAAATACAAAAATTAGCTGGGCGCGGTGGCACGCGCCTATAATCCCAGCTACTCAGGAGGCTGAGGCAAGAGAATCGCTGGAACCTGGGAGGCGGAGGTTGCAGTGAGCTGAGATTACGCCATTGCACTCCAACCAGGGTGACAGAGTGAGATTCTGTGTCAAATAAATAAATAAATAAATAAATAAAATAAAATAAAAAATTAAGATGACATTAAATTTAAAAATAAGCACTAGGTATTAAAATTTTAAAAAACACTACAATAAAGGAAAATAACATTAACTTCACATTTTCTTAACTAGTGTTTTAAGTTAAATGAGTTAATTCTACAGCATTCTAGACAGATCTTGACATATGCTAAGCAGTAATGAGTTAACAAAAATACTAATATTCAAATATAAATATTACTAGAACAAAGCTTTGTGATAAAATAATGCATTATGAATTATAATAAGGAACTGATTTTTAAGTTTAACATTAAAGTGTATAATTTTGTAAACCTGTAGTTCACCTATAAATTTCAAATTAAATATTGCTTTAAAAAGAAAAATGATTGTCACCGTGAACTACATGTAGAGAAAAACATCCACTTTAAACTTAAACACAGTAATAAAAATGTGCAACCTCTAAAATTACGGTGATATTATTATGTTACTACAGAAGTTCTGGGGATTTGATACTACAGAAGTTCTCGGAATTTGAAAATAACAGAAGTCTCAATATACCTTTAAAAGAGAACCACTTTCATCTATGGTTATTCCCAAATAGCCCTTTTTTTTACATGAGAGTCGTATTAACCTTCTCTAAAATGGCTTCACAAAATCTTTCTTAAGTAAGTAAAATTAAGGCACTCTCTCATCCTACTAAAAGAAAAGTAATATCATAAAAATAGTAATATTAATGACTATTAATGAAATGTTAATGAATCACTAGCCCATAGGTAGAAAGGTAATCCTGCCACATATCCTTAAATCCTTCATCAGAACCAACTAGACATCCAAATTTACATTCCTGTTTACATTTTCCTCCACCATAATTGGTAGTTTGTCACTATTTCTTCACTTGCTTGGAGGCATTATTCAAACTGAATACATTCTGTGGGTAGAGAGAAATCCTCACTCATCAACGCTGTCAATTTCCCCACCCCTCTTTTTATTCTTGTTAACTACTCTCCTTTTGCTTTTACTTACTTAAGACATGCCATTCATTCAGCCAGTGCACTGACAGATACTTGACTGACGTGTAAATTTATTCACAGGAAAGAAAAGAAAGTTTTTGTTCTGACGTTTTATTTTTATCTCTGTGTGCCATCTTTATTTGACAGATTATAAAGCCATATTCGTATTAAAAAGCACTTTTGAATAAAGGGCAATTTGCCATATCAATATTGTCTTCCTACCTCTTTTATTTTCATGGCCTTAGAAGGCTTACTGAAAATAACATTTTTTACATGCAATGACAGTAATTCAAATAATGGTGAATAGCCATCCCTTCTTCCTTTCTTATTATTATTTCTGGTTATTCAAGGTATACAGAAAAATAGTCTATCATCTTCCTGTATCACGGAAACAGGTGGATTGGCATATATTCTATTTGTCTTTTTCTGAAATGCATGGAGAGATTATAATTTATGAGTAATAGGAAGTAAAATAAACAAGACAAATTATAAACAGGAGTCAGGAAGAAATCTGCATTATAATTTACTTAAGAAAAACTACATGTAAAGTGACTGTCAAACTCTCCTTCATCCATCAGTTAAGTGAAAAAAAGGGCTTCAGTTAAAATGTCTAAATTTTTTAAACAATTAAAATGTGTAGAATCTATTATTTTTTACAAGTTTAGGCGTCAAAATCTAACAAAGTTTTTGTAAAATGGTACTTGAAAATATATTTTTTCTTTATATTAAAATGTATACATATATTTAGTATGATTATTATTTTGAAGAAATAACACAGAACAACATGTCCATGGGATACATCATTCTAAGTTACAAAAAAACAATGTAGCCATGATCACTGAGTACATGTCAAGCCAAAAGCAACCCATATACTCTTCTCATGGACAGCCTAGTAGTTCTGAACATAAGTGTAGTAAGTGATATAAATGCCTATCAGATACTATGCCTTACACTTTAAGCTCTTTAAGCTCATTCTTTCCATGACTAATCATATGCAAATGGTCTTCAAAAGCTAACTTGTCTCTATTTGCAGGTTCATCCACTTACTTACAAAGATCTTACAGGTAACTCAAATCACTATTGATAACTGGAGTGAATAGATGGGTTGTCTACCATACAGATGTAGACTACTTGTATTTGTTAAGTATGTGAGAATAGTTCCCCTCTTATAAAAATTTTCATATAGGTATTGATTCTTGCAGGATGTTTATCTGACACTTGTAAATCTAGACTACAAACCATAGAATCAAGAGTTATTCAAAGTCTCAAATAAATACTTCATGTCACAATGTGGTGTTTGGAGAGAGAAATCAAAAGAAGAAAATCTAAAAATATATTGATAAATATAAGAGGTAAGAATTAAAAAGTGATAATAGATTTTGTTTACCTATAAATTGCATGAAGATTAGAATCCAAAGTTTTGCTTTAAATTCAGTATTAAGTATATAGGGTGGATATTGCTGGCATATAGTAAGTACTTAATTAACAACTGCTGAGTAAATAAACAAATGAATAATTGCCCAGTAGCTACACTTTTTAAATACACATACCAGCCACTGCTCAGGCTCTTTTTAATTATATCATTATATTTTCAATTATCAGTGGTGCTTTGCTCTTAAATCTAAGAAAAAAATTGTTTGCTTATTACTCTCAATTGAATCTTTCAATAGCAAGAAAATGTGTACTCTTTAAATAGTTGTTTTATCACTGATATTAACGTAAACCTAAAAATTACTGCTCCAATAACTACTCATTCATTAGCTAATTTATTTTAAAGAATTCCTGAAAAGAAAAGATTATGCAAACAGCAAGCATAATTACTTGAAACATATCTGTTAAATATATGTTGAATTTTTGAAATCAGTCTTCGGAGGACCCATATAAAAACAGTAACAGAAGGCAAAGAAAACATGTTAATAATACAGTTTTTCTGGCTCTATGGCGGTAAAGGCATTTGCATCTTGGCCTTTAATTGAATCATTTATTTCCCTATTACCTGGGAGACAAAATTACGAGCCAACACCTGTTGGAAGAGTTTTTCTGACCCTTTCAGCTCATTCTTCTGTTATATTTGTAGCCACTCACCAGATGTGCTCATTGGACAACTGATTCCCTGTGCATGGCTCTAAATGCTTCATGATGCACTTGGATGTGAGTTTTACATACAAAATACTAGAGCAGTCGTTTTCTTTTCATGAGATATACCAATCCCAAACTCCACCACTTCCTAATAGACCAAGATGATAGATGAATAATAAATTTTCAGAAAAAGCTAACTAAGAAAATACAAATTCACCTCAGGACACCTATACATTACCAGTTCCTTGGAATTTACAGTTTTATTGTAACAAATACATAGAATAAATCCATCTCATCAGTGACCATTTCTGTAGACGTGTCAAATAAAGAAATTCATCGACATTGGTTTAATATTTGTTCACCTCTGACTTTATCACTAACATTTCTAGTTAATCTTTCAACAACAGTTACTTCTCAGGAAGCTTTTCTCTGAATAACGTGAGAAATATTTTTAAAAGTATATTAATCTCACTCATAGGTGGGTGTTGAACAATGAGAACACATGGACACAGGGAGGGAAGCACTACACACTGGGGTCAGTTGGGGGGAAATAGGGGAGGGACGGTGGGGGGTGGGGAGCTGGGGAGAGATAGCAAGGGGAGTGATGCCAGATGTAGGTGATGGGGAGGAAGGCAGCAAATCACACTGCCACGTGTGTACCTATGCAACAACTTTGCATGGTCTTCACATGTACCCCAAAACCTAAAATGCAATAAAATAAATAAATGGGGGGAAAAAAAGAATAAATTACATTAAAAAAGTATATTAATTGCCTCGTAGAAAGTATTGCTTTATAAAGGAGTTGACTAATTTTTTTACATGACTTGATGTTATTATCTAGGTTTTATTACAAAACATTTATTCATTATATAATATGGGAATAATATATAAAAGTAACAAGAAAATTATGAATTTTCAACATTTGTTTTTTCCACTTGTTTTTCTAAATATTTAGGATTTTTAAAAATCTCAAATTAAGTACATTAAAACTTTTTATGGTATTACATATCTTCAAAACACCTGTTTAAAAATTTTTCATAGCATATTTGTTTTACACACTGAAAATATTTTTAGTATTATTTGATATACAGAAATCTGTCTACTTTGTGGAATCAAAACTATGTATATATTTTTATATTCTTATATGGTTTGGCTGTGTCACCACCCAAATCTCACTTTGAATTGTAGTTCCCGTAATCTCCACATGTCCTGGAAGGAACCAGGTGGAGATAATTGAATCATGGACAGTTTACCCCATCCTGTTCTCGTGACTGTAAGTTAGTTCTCAAGAGATCTGATTGTTTCATAATGGGCTTTTCTTCACCTTCACTCTGCACTTTTTGCTGCTACCATGTGAAGAAGGATGTGTTTGCTTCCCCTTCTGCCAGATGGTAAGTTCTCTGAGACCTCCCCAGCCATGCTGAACTGTGAGTCAATTAAATCTGTTTCCTTGATAAATTATCCAGTCTTGGATATGGCTTTATTAGCAGAGTGAGAACAGACTAATACATTTCTGTTAAATTTATCTCTAGAAGTTTCACTTGCTTCAATTATGTTGTCTTAGTTTTATTGTAATTTTATATTAAAATATTTAACCATTAAATTCATGTGAATTGTATTTAGCTGCAGAGTATCAATACAATTTGAGTTAAAATATACTACATACATTTTCCATTTTTCCTTTCACCAAATTATGTAGTCTATTGCTATTTTGGAAACAATGTTTAACAATATATGCTCATTGGTAAGTGAGTGTATATAAAAATTATTTTGTTTATGTTTGTTATTAAATTTATTTTATTTAAAATATATTTCAATTGCTTATCATACATTTTCTGAATATAAAGTCACATAAAGTACATAATATTAAACTTCCTCTACTTTACATAGCATTGATCACCATTGATGTGTTGTGCTTGTTTATATTCCAAACAATATTAATGGGAGGCTGAATTGCTACTCTGTGCCTGAAATGTGAGCCACTTCCTCAAATTAAGATTGCAGTGCAGGTTATTGAGCAAAGAAACCCATGTAGATAAGCTAGAAAGTAAAACTGAGAAATCAGAGGGCTCATTTCTCAGAGTGAGTATGCTAGTTCTACATGTAGAAGATAGGTGTCATTTTGACAGCCCTGCTATCACACCTTTACTATGCTTTTGCTAACTGCACCACAATTTTCCTTGAGGCATTGTTATATGCCCTATTCATTACCGGTCTGTCTAGACTACCAGTCAAGGTACTTATTGCACTCTGGTATAGTGATGAGTAAAAGACACAGGCGAGAACAATTAGGGTCCTTGATCCTGAGAATTTGGATCTTGAGCTAACATAACCTAAAGCTGGAAAATAATGGATTTGCATTGTTCAGATGGCAATGCCTAGAGACATTTCCTACTAGAAGGCTCTTTCCCTGGCCTCATTGTTCAAAAGATTTATTTTTGAATTCCATAAGTTACTTTTTACTTTGGAAGAATTTATTTCATCTGGGTTTTTAAATTTTTACTTCTATGTCAAATTTAGCCAGAGATAGCATCTAGTGTTTAATCACAGAGAATGCTGCAGCATATTTTAGGGGAAAAAATGCAATAGTTTTTCAAAGGTAACTCCATTTTTCTCTACTCATTTGATACATATATTGAAAATATTTTAACAAATAAAATATTTATTGTGACATTACTAGATACTATTTTTGTTTTTAAAAAATATTTTGGTATGATTTTTTTAATTATCATGTAATAGTTGTACATATTTATGGTATATACTTGATATTTTAATACATGCATACAACCCGTAATGATCAAATCAGGGCAAATAGAATATACAATTACATCAAACATTCATAATTTCTTTGTGTTCGGAACATTTCAAATCTTCTCTTCTAGCTATTTTTAAGTTTCCAATAAATTCTTCTTAATTAAGTCACCCTAATCTGCTATTGAACACTAGAAATTCTTCTTCTTATATTACTATATTTATAATCATTAAATAATAGCTCTTCATATCCCTACCCCATCACTCTGGTCACCATCATTCTACCCTCTACCTCCATGGTATCAAATGTACTTAGGGAGAATATGTGATGTTTGTCTTTGTGTGCCTAATGTATTTCACTTAACATAATGACCATCCAGCCTTGCATCGCCGGGATAAAGCCTACTTAATCATGATGAATAAACTTTTTGATGTGCTGTTGCATTTGGTTTGCCAGTATTTTATTGTAGATTTTTGCATCTATGTTCATCATGGATATTGGCCTAAAATATTCTTTTTCAGTTGCATCTCTGCTGGGTTTTGGTATCAGGATAATGTTTGTCTCATAAAATGAGTTAGGGAGTATTCCCTCTTTTGTATTGTTTGGAATAGTTTCAGAAAAAATGGTACCATCTCCTCTTTGTACGTCTGGTAGAAGTCGGCTGTGAACCAGTCTGGACCTGGACTTTTTTTGGTTGGTAGGCTATTAATTGCTGCCTCAACTTCAGACCTTGTTATTGGTCTGTTCAGGGATTCAACTTCTGCCTGGTTTAGTTTGGGGAGGGTGTAAGTTTAAGGAATTTATCCATTTCTTCTAGATTTACTGGTTTACGTGCATAGAATTATTTGTAGTAATCTCTGTTGGTAGTTTCTATTTCTGTGGAATTGATGGTAGTATCCCCTTTATCATTTTTTTTATTGCATCTATTCGATTCTTCTCCCTTTTCTTTTTTATTGTTTTGGCTTGCGGTCTATTTTGTTGATCTTTCAAAACACAGCTTCTTGATTTATTAATTTTTTGAAGGATTTTTTTGTGTCTCTATCTCCTTCAGTTCTGCTCTGATCTTAGTTATTTCTTGTCTTCTGCTCACTTTTGAATTTGTATCATCTTGCTCCTCTATTTATTTTAATTGTGATGATAGGGTGTTGATTTTAGATCTTTCCTCACTTCTCATGTGGGCATTTAGTGCTATAAATTTCCCTCTTGACACTGCTTTAAATATGTCCCAGAGATCCTGGTACGATGTGTCTTTATTCTCATGGGTTTCAAGGAGCATCTTTATTTCTACCTTCATTTTATTATTTATCCAGTAGTCATCCAGGAGCAGGTTGTTCAGTTTCCATGTAGTTGTGCAGTTTCTCATGAGTTTCTTAATCCTGAGTTCTAATTTGATTGCACTGTGATCTGAGAGACTGGTTGTTATGATTTCCATTCTTTTGCATTTGCTGAGGAGTGATTTACTTCCAATTATGTGGTCAATTTTAGGGTAAGCGCAATGCGTTGCTGAGAAGAATGTATATTCTGTGGATTTGGGGTGGAGAGTTCTGTAGATGTCTATTAGATCCATTTGGTCCAGATCTGAGTTCAAGTCCTGGATATCCTTGTTAATTTTGTCTCGTTGACCTGTCTAATATTGACAGTGGAGTGTTAAAGTCTCCCACTACTATTGTGTGGGAGTCTGTCTCTTTTTAGGTAATTAAGAACTTGCTTTAAATATCTGGGTGCTCTTCTATTGGGTGCATGTAGAAAAATGTTTTCTTTTTTTCATACTCTATTGTATTATAACAGAAAAGTAAGTATAAAATTGCATTATCATAATTTTAAACAACAAAGAATATGTAAAAATAAAGAAAATAAACTTCATTTCACATTAATGAGACAGCTTAGTATGTTTATAAAGTTTCATTTTAATCAGGTCATATTTTACCTGATAACCACATGGATATAATTAATTTAATTACAGATTTACTATGCATCGATAGTTACTTTTGTTTTTTTTTAAAGTTATTGTTTGTATATCATTGTGTCTAGAGAGAACACATATGTTGTCTATTTATTAATGTACATGTTACATGATTATTATTTGATAAATCATAATAAAAGGCATTTTAATTATAACCTAAGTATTCCCTGTTGAAGATTCTGTTATTGATGTCTAAATAAATTTTGATATTAGTTACATCTGACCCTAAATAAATCTAGCTTAATAATTTCCTTTTAGAAACCATTCATTTCCTTTATTAGGGATGATCACATGCCCTATATTTACCAGATACCACGTAGGCCCTGGAAATACAGAGGTAAATGAAGTAAATAAAGCATTGGCCACATAGAGCTAATATTCTAACACAATAAAATAGAGAATAAAAGAATATATAAAAAATAAAGAAACGTGGCGATTTTAAATAATGCTTGATATAAAAATGAATCAATAGGATAGAGAGTTTAGGATCTGTAGCATCAAAGCAAATTTTTAGCATGGTAACAAAACCCTCTGCAACTCCCTGAAACTTAGAAGTCAGAGGAAAGATGCAAATCTTTCTAGCAGAAAGAATTTCAAGTTCAAAAAAGTTCAAAAGTCCTAAGAGAGAGAGATGGGTTGTGTGTGTAAAGCAGAGAAACAAGAATGTTTGACTAGAGTTTCATGAACAAGGGAAAACAACCGATAAAAACTGACATGGAGAGGCAGTCAGGAATCAGATCAGGTAGGGCATTTTAAATTTCCGTCAGTTGTTTGTAGTTTGTTATAATCCCGAGAGAAAGCCAGGGCTTTAAGCAGAGATTTAGATGGTTTTTACTTGGTTATTTCACAGTACAGTTGATAGGAAGATATGAGATTTCAGACTAAGTTAAGAGAGATATTGGGATTGATATAGACACAAATATCCCTTCAGCTATGGAGGGAAGATTTAGCAAATAGGAAGAGAGGGAATCAAATAAGATTTTTCTAGTATCAAATGAGAGTTTTCCGTGGGACATATTATACTAGAAATATGGAAAAAAAAATGCTCATATATTATTTGTTACGTGAAATTCAAATTTACCTGGTTTCCCTTAAATTTACCTGGCAAACCTAAGATTCTTAACATTCTTATTCTGAGTATCTAGGAGAAAGAAGATTCCAATAATTCTATGCTGATGGTCAGTTTGAGCAGTTGATTAGATGACTGAATGAAGATGTTAAGAAAGCTCAGGAGGGAAAAGAGGGTTGGAAATGTAAATGTAGCAGACGTCTGCATACATATGCTATTTAGAGTTGTAAAAATACAAGATAAGGATGGAGAAAGTAGCTCTCAAAAGCCAGAGAAAAGAGATAAACACAAGGATGAGATTCCACAGAAACCTAAGCAAAGTGGTCAGCATCCAAATGTGGAAGGAAAGTCCAGCAAGGTGAAAAAAGAAAACTGACTCTTGAATTTCACAAAGAGGCTGCTGGTGTTTAAGTGCAGCAGTAGTGGTGAGAACCCCAACTAAAGTGAGTTAAGGAGGGAAGGAGGAGGAGTTAAAGGAAAATGCAGTATATGAACTGTTTTGTGGAACAGTGCCCTGATCCTTGAATGGAGAGCAGGAAAATTGGGTTTAACTGAAATACAGGGAATTGTAAAATCAATAAACTATTTTTGACAATTTTCTTTCCAGGTTGAATAGGATTAACACATTTCCACATTAATGATAATTTTTTTGGTAGTAACAGAAGGTGCAGCAGATGTTTGAATGATGTTTGAAGAAGGGAAGTTTTAATTTAATCTAGATTTCACCCTAACTAGCTGAGTTAGGGTGAAATCCAGATTAGGTGGAGGGCATACTTTCAGCAAAAGATATAGAACTACTACTATTATAGTAAAAGATACAAACTAAGTGGATGCAGAAGCAGAGAAGTCAGTGACTTTATGGTAAGAGGATTGAGTAATTCCCATCTCATTATATCCATCTCCTAACAAACAGAGCTACCAATTTTAGGTTTGTAGATGTGAGCTATAAAAAATAAACTTCCTGGGGAAAACACACATAGATCCATATCATAAAACATTTTTCTTCATTTTACCTTTTAGTCTGGACCGGAGAGAATTCCTGGAGATTTCAGAACACTTCTATTATCATACAGTTTGTATTACACCGTAATTGCCACTTTATTCATGGAGAGAAAATATAAGTCATTGTCTCTTTGTTATCCTGCTTAAGACATTGGCCCTCAAAAGTTTTAGTATACAATAAATATGTGATGAATGAGGGAGTTAAAAAGTTAGAAAATAATAACAAACATATATATCTGTAGCATTTTGGGCAAATCGCTGTTTACCCTACAGCACCTACATAAATTGACTTGCTTGTGACTCAAAGATGAAGCACATGGAAAAATATAAGTAGTATACACGATTGGAACTTTAGCAAGTCACTTTACTTCTCTGTGTTTCACTATATGTGACAAACTAAAAAAGATTCTAAGAAAGTACTAAAATTATCAAAGTTACAAGATCTTTTGTCATTTGTAGAGTTATGTTGCCTAAAGCTTTCGACTAACCAATTACATACAAAAATAATCTTGATTGTCAAAACCTATTGTTCAAATTCGTGGTAATAGAAAAACAGGATCTAAGATGTTATATTCAACTAGATGACATTGTGGTGTTTAAATACTGAAAGTTTTTAATTAATGGATGTCAGATTCTATTGATTTTTTAATGTTTTTATTTCACATCTTCCTTTTTTTTGTGGCGTAGTCTTGCCCTGTCCCCCAGGCTGGAGTAACCCCTCCTTGCAGGTTCAAGTGATTCTCCTGCCTCGGTCTTCCTGGTAGCTGGGACTACAGGAGCCTGCCACCACACCCAGCTATTTTTTTTGTAATTTTATGGAAAATGGGTTTCACTGTGTTAGTCAGAATGGTCTCGATCTCTTAATCTTGTGATCCACCTGCCTCGGCCTCCGAAAGTGGTAGGATTACAGGCATGAGCCACTGTGTCTGGCCTTTTTCACATCTTCTAAAGATCTGCACTGTGTGATGGTGATCTAAAAAGAAAGTTGGCAGCCGGATGCGGTGGCTTACACCTGTAATCCCAGCACGTTGGGAGGCCAAGGCAGTCAGATTATGGGGTCAAGAAATCGAGACCATCTTGGTCAACATGGTGAAACACCGTCTCCACCAAAAAAAAATAACAATAATACAAAAATTAGCCAGATGTGGTGGCGTGCGCCTGTAGTTCTAGCTACTGGGAAGGCTGAGGCAGGAGAATTGTTTGAACCCAGGAGGCAGAGGCAGTTAGCGAAGATCCCACTACTGCACCCCAGCCTGGTGACAAAGCAGAACACTGTTAAAAAAAAAAAGCAAAAAGAAAGAAAGTGTTGGCAATTCACTATATACGTTTTTTGTTTTAATTTTTCTGAAGTATATTAGGGGGTCCTTTTAAATGAAAGCCGTGTTTATATTAAGACATTTATTTGGCATTGACCTGCTCAATATCTTATAGATATTATAGCCATTTGTTATGGAAATGTGGAGGAGACCGAAGTTTACCTCATATTATACACAATTGTCATGACTAGACCTTGAAAGAAGTTGTAAAAAGCATATTTGGAGGCAGAAGTTTGATACACTTTAAGTTTTCTATCTGATGTAAGAGAGCTGATACTTTTTAACTTATATAATATTCCAATGAAAATTATAATATTTAAATATTGAACTGTCTTTACAATTATATTACCATTCAGTATTTTTGAGAAATGAGACATCTTTATTTCTGATATTTTGGAAAATGAAAGCCATTATGGAAAGTGGTTTTTTCCAAGACCATTTTTCACAGTGGCATGAATCAATGTCTATTTACATGCTATCCAATCTTATAATGAAAAGAAACAATACAATATATATGCTTTTAATATTCACACATGGTAAAAATGGCCATTTATTTAACGTCTGCACATTAATATGATAAAAATGTGCACCTTTCTTCTTAACCATCTTGGTTATGAATGGTTGTTCTATCCTTTATGTTTATGTATGTAGGCAGTCTCCCAGAGTACACTGCCCACTTTTTCTAAATTTCTCCAGTGTAAATGTTTGCAGACTAAATAAGTCTTGCTTCCCAGAAGCCCTTGAGTATTTCACAGCATTACATGGAGTATTCCTTATATTCACTTTGTTCATATTCAGCTTATGTTGTTATTTTAGATAGCATATACCTGGGTTCTAAGTGCTTCAACAGGCTCTGACTTGTTTCCACGTAGAAACACTGAGATCTAGCAAAAATCACAATTAGATTTTTTTCTATGTTTCAGAGGTCTTATATTAATATCTTATGTTAATACATCATGTCATATAATTGATTTTGAAAATGTGATAGCTGGTAGAAACCATTTAAATACCTAGAAATAGCTTTTAAATCATGTTAAAATATCCCAGATAGAGTGTACATTTATAGAACTGTTCTAACCTTCAGATGTATATCAGTATATGAGAAGTACATTCTTCAACAATAATTTCATTAGTGTCTTAGAATTTTACTCATATGAAACCATAATGCAAAGTTAGGTTATCTATATTGGCAGAACTTTCTTTGGAAAAATCAACTTCAAATACAAAAATTCTAAAAGTTCTTCATTTTAATAAAATACTGTATTCTCCAGCTATGTCCTGATTGAAAACTGAGTCTATGCACCCTCTGAAATTGCACTACTGTTTGCCACTGTATTATTACTATTATTCAGAGAGCATTATGTTTAATTGTCTTTCCAAGTATTTTTGAGTCACACAGGTAGAACACAACTGGTTTGCTATCTTTGTAAGAAAAAAAAAATCAAGGTTTTTCCAATTTTACATTTTCTAATATAGTCCTGACCTCAATAAGTAACATAAAGTTGAGAATAAATCAATGTTATTAATTAGTAGATCTGTATTTAATTTGGCAAGTGTCTTAATATCCATTATAGTCTCATATATTTGTATACTATATGTACTTATTTGGTCTATCTTCTCATCTGGAAATAAAAGAAATTATACATGTATATATCAATTTAATATAATAAATATTGATATAAATGCAACATTTTTATTACATATTTAAATAATACTCTAGCAAAAAAAATCTTAATTTAGTGATTATTTTTAAAACAATTCTGTACCATTTTCATTGTTGTGTGAAATATAAATATATGCTTATTCATACAACTATGAATAAGTTTGTTTAATATTTTTTCTTATTTTATATTTCCTTTAGCAAAAACTTATTAAATTTTATTGGCCTATCACTAATTAAAATGACCAACTTGAAAAGTCTTACCAAAGCACTTAAAGCCAGAAGGAAAGCAATTTTGTATATACTACTTCAAAAATTTTTATATGACAGATGACAAAGGAACTTACAGTAAGTGTAGCTAATAAAGAATAGAATATGTGAATTTAATGTATTTGACATTTTCCCCTCTTTGCTCAAGAATGTGAGATTATATGACCTTACAGTTTTAAGTAGTTAGTGTTTTATATGAAGAAACATTTTCAATCGTTTAGTTCTCTTGTTTGGAGGACATAAAACTCATACAATAAATCATTAACTGACACTAGTAAATGATAATAAAGGTTGACATAGAGAAAACAATCTTTTTGTAAAAGCAAGTATTTTCATCTGGACAAGAAAGCAAATATTTTTTTTTTCTCAGAAAATTTTCCTAAGTTTTTAAGATCTGTAAGACAGCACTTCAATTTTCAACTAATTTGCTGGCTAGTGGAAAGTCTAATTTTCCCATCTTAGAGACATTTATACAATAATCAGCTTGTGGCATTTAAGCAAATAAAGTGACTGGGAGGAGGCATGGCAAAGTGAATGGCTCTTCAAAGAAAATTAGAGCCTCAGAGAGAAGAAGCTTCAGCCTAGAATGCCCAGATTTTCATAGAGAAAATAATTTGACCTTTTAAAGGGGAGAGAGCCAATAATTATCTGGCTTAGATCTTACTCTATAATCAAATCCAGAGTATCACCTTGTTTACATCATTAGTTCATAAAAATGATGTTGGTATTTGTGTCAGTCCATTTGGTGCTTTTATAACAGAATACCTGAGACTGCAGCAAAATAGTAAAGAGTTCATCAAACTTGTCATTTTAGAAGAAATCCACTCCGACAATAATAGCATTAATCTCTTCATTCCATCCTCCTGGCCTTATCACCTCATTAAGCCCCACCTCTCAACACTCTGGCATACTGGACTAAGTTTCCAACACACCTTTTTTGGTGGATGTGTTCAAACCATAATGGTGTCATGTGTGCTAATAGAGTTTTTATTACTAATTAAGAAGAATAACCTATTCCATGATTGCAAAACACAGAAGTTTGGTGTCCCATCTCTTAGATTTGGTTTCCAGTGCAGTCAGCATTGCCATAGGGTTCTTATAAGGAACAAATGAGACAATGAATATAAATACCTTGAAAGCTGCAAAGTGGTTAATTAAAGGATAATATGCTGAATATGCTATATAGTATTACTTTATAATCTCTGATATAGAGATATCAATGGCTTGAAATTTTTAGTAGAATCTAAATCTTCATCCTTATACATATCATTATTGCTATTGTTATTAGCATGTAATTGTTCCATTTATTGGCATAATTCCTTTCATTTTGTGTAAAAATATTCAATCAAGATCAGTTTGAAATTTTATTATACTTTAAAATTTTTTTCTTATCATTAATCATTAATGTTTAACACATTTTAGTTAGTCTAATTAACATAATTCCACATAATTATAGGTGTAGAACTGACACAAGTTATTTCTGAGTTACCTTATTCATAACATATCGAAAAAATTCTAAAATAATGTCATATCAATTTAATTATATGCAATATTGTAAGAACATTTTCATTTTTTATTTGTGAGAGTTTTCTTAATCATTGTATAACTTTTCTATAGGCCATAAATTGATATTATATAAATCAAAATACATATTAAATAATTTTCCTGTAGTTTTAATGTATCCGTTTTGTGTAAAGCTTAAGGATAAGAGATTTTCTTCTAGTAATTTGGATACATTTATTTTTTCACAAATATATTCAGCATTTTGTCTGTCAGTTAAAATTTCAAAATATAACATCATAACAAAAATAGTTTATTGCACCGCACTACAAATCCATTCAAGCTCCCCTATTTTGGGGGAATTAAATAGGGATGTCCAATGGTAATCATTTCCCAAACTGTTAAATTAAGAAAATAAAAATAAAGGGCAGCTTGACAGGTATGGTACTGGCTGGAAGAGAGTAAACCACAAGATAATTTGCTGATTTCATTTTAGGCAAACGATCTTATTTAAATTCATACACTAAATGCATTTTAGCAGTTTTTAAAGATTTTCTCTATTAAACAGCCCACCACACACTAAAGAAACAATACACTAAGTAACTTAATTATAAAATGTCAAAGCTTAAGAGCAAGGATTCACAAAGCACCATTATGAGATTTCAGTAACACTGAGACCTGCTCAGGTTAACCTGCCAACTACGTTCAATTTGCAAGTAGAATTTGCCCTCTTCCCTAATCAACTGCTCTAAAGCTGATTATTTCCCATTTATTTAATGCTATCTGCCAGGCCTTCCAAATGTTTTAGTCCTTATTTTAGGACCATCTCAGATTCATTAGCCTTTTGCCTGACAGTGCCAATGTGACTGTCTGACAGCCTGAAACTTGGAGATGTTATGCCATTGAGTGTCAAGATTTTTCCAGGAAAAGGTGCTTCAAAAAAAAAAGTATGTTTAAATAATGCCAACTTGAGCAGCAAGGTAACATAGCCAAATATTGTATATTATGTCTGATATGCCAGAATAGTATTATTTCGAACACAACTAGAATAAAATGATTGTTTTCCATGATTCTGAAAGCAGCATCACTTTTGAAATGTTTTTAATGACTAAGTGTTCTTTTTTCTATAATATAAGCTATTATCTTTTGTTATATTTAGATGAACACAAAATTATTTTTATTATTACTGAAAATGGTCAAGCAGCGGCAATTTTATATGGTTCAACCTAAGAACCATGCAATAGATTGTTATTATGGCAACACATTTTTAACATCATAGATAAATTTTAAGTTCCCAAGGTCAAAATTAAATCTATTATTTGTTAAATAATTATTTTACATTTGTCAGATAATCACAACGAACTCATCAAGAATTTGATCTAACAAGGACTAGATTAGTAATGCAGGAAGAAAAGAAAGTCTTCCCTATCCAGTTGCTTAAACATACTAAATAACCAAGAAGTCAATTTTAATATTGATCTAACCCTGTAGAAATTACCTTTGTGCTCAAGTCATTTGGATTAGGCTTTCATGACATTTTGAGCATCACTGGACTTGGGTTGATAACCTAAATTATTTATGTCATTTATCAGGGAAAACCCAAGACTTTCCAGTCTCTTTTGATCTGGAAGACAGCATATCATCAATTGGAGAGGGATAAAGATACTTTTATATTATGTCATAAATTTACATACAACAACAATAAAAATTCCATTGCCTTATGATTTTGTGCTAGGCACTTTGAGCACAATTATGTCAAAATTCAGAAATGTTAAAGAGCTTATTTGCAGTCACACAGGTAATTTTCAGAGCAGGGACTAAAACCAGGTGATTTGACAGTGCTGGCTCTCACCTTTATATCACACTGTTTTCTTCCTAGTCCTATTGTATGAATCCTTATTTTTTTTTATTACCGTTATTCGACTTAAAAGGGGTAAAATAAAATATCTATTAAGTGACCTAACAGCTACTGTGTATATGAAAATAATTAATGTCACTTCTGACATAGGCCAGAAAGGCACTTTACATATTAAATTATTAATTCTGAAAGTTTATTTTGTGTTTTTTTTAAATGCACTATGGTCTTTTTTGAAGTTCAATAGTGAAACACGAAGTTTTTGTCCCTTTAGAGAAAGGGACAAAAGTAATAGAATAAATGTATATATATATGTATACATATAGGATATATG
Organism: Cebus imitator; assembly: GCF_001604975.1. Lineage (NCBI taxonomy): Eukaryota > Metazoa > Chordata > Mammalia > Primates > Cebidae > Cebus > Cebus imitator. The sequence continues at coordinate 1,261,466 of NW_016107797.1, forward strand.
TATATTATTTACACACACACACACACACACACACACACATAAATAAAGGGGAGTCTTTTGGGAGTATTGACTCACAGGATCACAAGGTGAAGTCCCACATTGGCTGTCTGTAAGCTGAGAAGCCAGAATGCCAGTCCAAGTCCCAAAACCTTAAAAGTAGGGAAGCCAACAATGCAGCCTTCAGTCTGTGGTTGAAGGCCCTAGAGTCCTGGCAAATCACTGGTGTAAGTCCAGAAGTCCAAAAGCTGAAGAACTTGGAGCCCAATGTTTAAAGGCAAGAAGCATCTAGTACAGGAGAAAGATGAAGGCCGGAAGCCTCAAGTCTGTTCTTTCCATGTTTTTCTGCCTGCTTTTATTCTAGCTGCGCTGGCAGCTGATTAGATGGTGCCCACTGAGACTGCCTCTCCCAGTCTACTGATTCAAATGTTAAACTCCTTTCTCAACAACCTCACAGACACAACCAGGAACAATACTGTGCGTCCTTCAGTCCAATCAATTTGGCACTCAATATTAATCATCACAAGTACATTTATTGTCAACTTGATTCCATACATATCTCCTGAAGGCATATTTAATCTTCAAGTAAAGCAAATAAGAAGGTCATAATTACACAGAAAACAAAACAGCTATCCTTCATACAACCAGAAGCACACTAATCTTTCACCTAAATGTGATTATGTGAAATTAACAACACTTAAATGCTACTATGAAGTCAATAAGTATTATGTCACATGATAAAGGAAAAAGAAAGAAAATGAAATGAAGTTATGTTCTTATTACAAGTGTATACACACACAAACTCTTTCTTAACAAAATAAGGAGAAAATACTCCTAACGATTGCAGTCCTCATTTCTGCAACCAGTCATATGGATGTAGCTGGTATTGATGAATACCTTCTTCTACTACCTACTCTGTATCCCCTTTGCCTTCATAAAACACCATAGGAGGTCATGGATATTTACCTGGTGGAGTGACCCTAAACCTTCATTCCTAAAGGATCCGGACCATTTGTAGTCCTGCCTGGATTGGGCTATTGTAGTTTCCCATTGACCTTAGTCACAGAGCATGGTAATACCATGAGATGCCCTAAAAGATCTCCTGTATTCCACACATACTCTTTCTTACCTTCATTGTGGAGCAGGAGACTGATTTCATATTGATAGTCCAGGTCAATGACCCCAGCCAACACTATAACTCCCTTTCTAGCCTGTTGACTTAGAGGCAGGAGGAAGCCAAAGTGAACAGATGGCAATTTTAACTTCCAGTTTAATTATTGTTGTATCCTCTGGTGGCAGCATTCCTCCCTCTGGAAAGAAGACGTCCATGCCAGCAGAACATAATATTGCAGGAACAGGAGGCAATAATTTTGCTAGTGGGTCTGTGTTAGTTAATACTGAGTGTCAATCTGATTGGATTGAAAGCTACAAAGTATTGATCCTGGGTGTGTCAGTGACGGTGTTGCCAAAGGAGATTAACATTTGAGTCAGTGGGCTGGGAAAGGCAGACGCACCTTCAACCTGGGTGGGCACAATCTAATCAGTTGCCAGAGTGGTTAGAATATAAATCAGGCAGGAAAATGTGAAAAGAGAGACTGGCCTAGCCTCCCAGCCTACATCTTTCTCCAGTGCTGGATGACTCCTGCCCTTGAACATTGGTCTCCAAGTTCTTCAGTTTTGGAGCTCAGACTGGCTCTTTTTTTCTCCTAAGCCTGCAGATCGCCTATTGTGGAACTTTGTGATCATGTGAGTCAATGCTTAATAAACTCTTCTTTTTATATATGTCTATTTCATTAGTTCTGCCCCTCTAGAGAACCTCGACTAATATAGGGTCACTAGGGGTGATGGTGAATGGTTCCACTTCCACCCCTTGATTCCTGGACTCATCAATCCCAGCTATGGGAAAAACAGTACCATATATTGGATGCTGATCCAGAGCATACACATTTTTCCTGAGAAGTTGGCCCCAGCCTTGCAAAGTATTGTCACCTAGACTGGTGTAACTGTGACTTTATAAGGCCATTTCACCATTCACTATTTCAGGATGATGGGGAACATGGTAAGACCAGGCCAAATGGGATAGTTGAATGGGGATGTGGTGGGAATCACCACCCCTGTATCTTTCAAGTCTTTGATGGTGACACTAATCTCCACAGTTCCTTCAGGGATGCGATACTGTTTTTTATTTACTATTTTTCCTTGGTAGAAGTAACTCTAATGGCTTCCATTTGGCCTTTTCCACTATGATGGCCCTCATCCTACCAGTGAGGGAGCCAGTGTGGGGTTCTGCCAGTTGCTAAGTATGTCTATGCCAATCATACATTCTGACACTGGGGAAATAACCACAGGATGAGTCCAGCAACCCATGGGACACACTGTAAGTCAGACCTAAGCTGAAACTCAGTTACTCGCCTGACCTTCATAAGCCCCTACTTTAACTGGAGAACCACAGTTATGTTTTGGGTCCCCTGGAATTGCCACCTCAGAGCCAGTGTCCAGTAGTCTCCAAAATGCCTGATCATTTTCCTTTTCCCTGGTGCACAGTTACCCTGGTAAAAAACCAGAGGTCTCCTTGGGGAATGATGGGAGAAAGATTAACAGTATAAATTGTTAATGAAGTGGGGTCCTTCATCAAGAACTGTCCCCCCCTTCATTCAATGGGTTCTGGGTCTATAAGCTGGTTCAACTCTGGAATCTGATTGAGGGGGCCATGATTTTTCATCTTTATAAATCAAAGTAGACTTTTATTCACTCGACCTGGAAGTCTTCTGCTTATACAAATTAAGTAGGAATGCAGTAAGCTTCCTATCAGTTTCAGTTCTAGGAATATCATGATACATTAGCCAATGCCAGAGCTCTACACAAGTCAGACTATTCTGATTGTTGCTTTGCCTTTGCTGTCCATTAAGGTAACTATGCCCACATTGCCTTTGATGGTTGTGTCACCGCTTGGTCCTTGCCACCTTGAGATCCAATTATTCCCATTGTATTTAAATTTTCTAATTGAGTGACTGCAGTTCCCACTGTAAGATCTGGCATATGGAGAAGAGTAATCAGAACTCTTCAAGGATATAGGTGCTCCCCTCACAAATCTGTTTCACAAAGTATTGAGGAGGAATATGTCATTGGATCCTCCCAGCTGGGAGCAGTAGGTCTAAAGTGACTAATCCACGTTGGCATTCTAATCTCCGTATTCCTTTGCATCCCTTCCTCTACATTAAACCAAGGGAGATAAGGCAATTTTAGCTCACTCTCGGTAGGCCATCTTTTGATCCTTATTTCAGCTAACCAAGCAAATAAAGTACTAGAACTCTTTTTTTTTAACTTCCTGAGCTGCAACATTCAATGAAGAATCCCTGCTTAATGAGCCCATTTGAATAAATTCAGCCTGGTCCAATGTTATGTTCCTTCCACTATTATCCCCCACCCTTGATGTTCATTCCTATGCCTGTTCTTCAGATTTCTGCTTATATAAAATAGAAAACTCAAGCAGTAATTTTGGAGGGTAGCCTATCTCCTTGTGGGTTACACTATGAATCTCACCCTAAAGCCTACCAGGACTTGAGCCTAGTTATAGGCCCAGAAGCAAGCGGGGTGTAGAGGGTGGGTTTTGAGAAAAAGCAGCATTGTCTTGATTGGCAGCTGCCTCTGGGAGGCCATCACTGTCGCCTCAGGCAGAGCATGGTTAACCTCCTCAGATAATGACAGAAAGGGTGATTGCAATTTGGGTGGCGGGGATGTTGCCACCACTGTGGGTAGGCAGGCTCTTTTCTCTGTCAAAAAAAAGGCTTATCAGAGTTTATAAGCTCAGTATCCCCAGCTTCATCTGGGTCTTCCCACAGATCCCTATTCCAAGTTGCAGGGTCCCATTCTTTTCCAATCAATGTTCTAACTTCAACAGTACACACCTGGTGAGACTGAGCATGTACCTTTCACTGCAGGTCAGCTACTGGCATGATAAGAGCTTGTGTCTGATTTTCCACAATTTCAGCCCTTTGTCTACAGTAGATAAGACTCTTAATCAGGGCAATCTTGAAAGACTTTAGGCTCAGTACAGCTAGTGCTCGACTTACGACCACAATTGGTGCTGACAGACCGGTCATAACACTATTTGGTTGTAAGTTGAGTATGCTATATGTACAGTACTGTGAAATGATGTTATAAAAATCTTTAAGTCATATTTTATCATAATTTTCTTTCATTATTATATATCATAATTTTCTTTGTTCATTTTATACCATTTGTATCATACCTACGCCATTTTGTTTCTTATTTTTACATTCATCAGGTTTAAGTAAAACACTGCATTACCAGTACAACTGGTTTAATATTTGCAAAACATACAAAATTACAAAATACAGGTGCATACAAAAATACAAAATACAGGTGTAAAAGATACCATAGGAAACATTTTCCCAATTGCAAAACATATCAAAATATACAAACATGTATGAAACATTTTATTAGCCACTGGTGCTTGGCTGTGGATCGTTGATGTCGCCATCTGAGGCAGCAGTTGGGGTTACCGGAGTTGGTTTTTTCATAAACATGGTGAGCTTTGTCTGAATTGTATGTTTCTTTTTTTCTTCATAAATTTAATGATACGGATGAAACACATCGTGTGCCATCCGTTCAATCCTTGCACATCATTCGATGTTTGGGTCCATTGCTTCCAAATGTATAAGAAGTTTATTGGGAGGGGTTTGATGAAAATATCCAAGACACAAAACACAAATTGCTGTACCGAGTCTGGGATAACAGTTGGAATGGTGCACGCGGAGATGGTAGTGCTGCCAGAAGCTGGTCCGCACTGTCCTACGCTCAGCTGGGCAACGTTTGCGCTGCCAGACGAGGAGCAGTCGTGGCTAGCAATTGTGGTTGTAAAGTTGAATGGTCATAAGTTGCATAGGTCGTAAGTTGACCAATACCTGTATGTGCTTCTTGAGCCAGTAGACAGAATCTCTGAGCTCATCCTTTTCTTTCATTACATTGTCCAGAGAACCTAGGAGCAACCGACCAACTTCATTATATTCCTTGGTTCTCCAAATGTGGTCAAAGGTATTACGTACAGAGTCACTAAACTCCATGCCTCTCACAAAAGGTGAATCAGGAGTATCAAATGCATTAGCTTTGAATAGGTCTTTAAACAGTTCACACCACGGACTGACTATCAATGTTCTTCATACTCTTAGAAGTAGACTCCTTAGCATTTTAGGGTTTACTCATATTTATCATCCATCTCCAGAAACCCCAAAACCAACTAAAGATCTCTGTCCTTAAAATTCTGTTCCTCTAGAACCACTCCCAGTACCAGAATCTGTATTAGTGAGGTTTCTCTAAAGAGACAGGACTAATAGGATATATGTATATATGAAGAGGAGTTTATTAAAAAAATTGACGCACATGATCACAAGGTGAAGTCCCACAATAGGCCATCTGCAAGCTGAAAAGCAAGGAAGCCAGTCTGAGTCCCAAAAAATTAAAAATAGAGAAGCTGACAGTGCAGCCTTTTGTCTATGTCTGAAGGCTTGAAAGCCCTGGCAAATCACTTGTTTAAGTTCAAAAGTCCAAAGCTGAAGAACATGGAGTCTGATTTTCAAGGGCAGGAAACATCCAGACAGAAGAAAGATGAAGGCAAGAAGACTCAGCAAGTCTGCTCTTTCCACATTCTTCTGCCTGCTTTATTCTAGCCCTGCAGGCAGCTGATTAGATTGTGCCTACCCAGATTGTGGATGGCCTTTCCCCATCCACTGACTCAAATGTTAATCTCCTTTGGCAACCCCTTCACAGATAGATACACCTAAATACAATACTTTGCATCATTCAATCCAATACAATTGTCACTCAGTATTAACCATCACATTATATAAATTGTGGATCATGTCTCAATGATGTATTGATATATAATTTCAGTGACTAGATAACAGTCACTGGTTGAAACATGTTCTCAGAAAATTATATGGGAAAGTAAATATATTTCAAATGAAAAATCTGTGAGTATAATTATCAGTCATCTAGGATACAAGTATATCCTAATCAATAAAAGGAAGACAATGAAAGACTAGAATAAGTTTAAGATATCTTGGTTAATTGTATTAAAGAGCTTAAGAAAGTGATCCTCAAACAGCTATTTCCATACGATTCTAAGATGGCTAAAACATAAATGTCACCATACAACACTGAAAGTATATGTGATTTTTATCAGCAGATGATTTAAATTTTAACATTTAAACAAGTTCAAATGTCAAAACAGGTAAAACAAGTTTAGGAAAAGAAAGAAAGTTAGCCAGGTTATTGTAAGAAGTTTTTAAACAATAAAATTTGTCACCAATTTTAAGCAAAATAGTTAAGTGGAATTTGAAAAAATAAAAGTTGCTAACATATTGCAACTAGATTTCTATGTGTGTATATATTATGTGTGTATATACATATTTATATGCAATCTGTAGAGTAGATGGAAAGTTCATGATCAAAACCTTTTTCAAAAACAGATCAATAGCTGAGAATCCTTTTAAATGAAAGCCAATAAATGACATTCAACAAACACATGCATTGTACAAACATGATTGGTATACTTATAGCACTTGGTAATATATTTACAATGTCTGAACTGTAAAATTGACCAAAAAGGTCGCAGACCTAGTCTTTAACAGGTTCAGAGGCAATAACACAGAGAAATTAACTCCAACACGATAAACTCTTAAAAATATGGCTTTCTTTTTACAAGTCTCTTGTGCTCACATTCTATTTTTTCCCCTCCCTTTTCATGACTGCTTAGAATTGTGTCATGGTTTTATTTTCTTCATGTGAAAATTACCTACCATTGCTAGCTTTTTTTTTTTTTTTTTTTTTTTTTTTTTTTTTCTCCGCTTTTTTCTTTTTTTTTTTTTTTTTTTTTTTTTTCCTTTCTTTTTTTTTTTTTTTTTTTTTTTTGGCATTTCGTACCTCGGCCCAGTCCAACACCTTTATCTTCTTTCCCTCCCTCCCTCTCTCTCTCTTTCTCTTTATTTCTTTTCTTTCTTTCTTCTTTCTTTCTTTCTCTTTCTTTCTTTCTTTCTTTCTCTTTCTTTCTTTCTTTCTCTTTCTTTCTTTCTTTCTTTCTTTCTTTCTTTCTTTCTTTCTTTCTTTCTTTCTTTCTTCCTTCCTTCCTTCCTTCCTTCCTTCCTTCCTTCCTTCCTTCCTTCCTTCCTTCCTTTCTTTCTGTCAGCACTAGATACATACTATAAAGTCCTAAAAAAGAAAAGGTTACAGCCGACTCTCCTTTCTGCTCCCTGCATAAGCATTATAGATAGGCTTTCAAAAGTTCGGTCTAGAGAGCTGTGACCACCCTGCTCTCACACTGAGAACAAAGTCACCTTCTCAGTATGCAGAAAACTTCTGCTACTTTTTCTTTTTCTCTCTGTAGGGAGAAACCTCTCTAGTGAGCCTTCTGAACCTGACCTTCCAGCATGACAAGACAATCTTCAGGATACCATGCTGCTTAGGTGGCTAAAGCCAGTGCTTTTCACTGTTTGGGATTTCAACCTTTGACACAGTATACTATCTTTAAAGTTGAGAAATGTAGTCATATAGCAATGTTGGCTTTCCTTCGCATTAGTTCAAGTGATATCTTTTGTCTTTCTTAATTTTAATGGCAGACAAAATATTTTACATCCTACAAACATGATGCTCCTTCTACCAATTTATAAGTAGATGTATTGCTGTAGCAAATGTTTTCTTCTTCTTTTTTTCCTTACTATATGCTATAATAATGAAAAAATTTAAAAATACTGTTAAACAAGCTTCTGCTTTCAGTGAAGATTAAGTAATGGGGTCAGATTTATATCTCTGCCTAAAATGAACAAATAATTTAAAAAACAATAAAATGGACAAAATATGTAACACAATTGTTCTCAGGATATTAGATATCAAGCAACAAAATACATTGAATTCTTAGATACAATTTATCAAAATGAAGTGGGCCCTAATATTGATTTATGTCTTTGGAGAGTTCCAGGAATGGCATCAGAAGAAGAACCTAGGCAGAGTTCATGGATTGCAGTAACATGGAGAGAGAATTAAGAGTGCAGAAAATTAAGGTAGATGTAGTTGCAGTATATGTTAATAGCGCCAAATACTAAAATGCCACACAGGAAAAGAACTCCAAAGATCTTCAGAATGTCCCCCTAAAGTATTCAGCAGAATGTTGATCAACACACTGCATATAAAGAGGCTGTCAGAAAACATGGAAGGAACTATATCCAAGAATTAAAGGGAACAGTTTCTCATACTGACAAAGGAAGCCTTCATAATTCATAGGTCACTGGAAAAGTACTCAGAATGATCTTTTCTCAGTAGTAGAAAATAATAAACCCTAGACTAAACTTTGCTCTGCTGTTGCATAACAAATATTAAAAGCAAGAAACAATTATGTCCCAGAACAACTCAATAATATATGTAAAAATAAAAAACATCCAGCACCCAAAAGGTAAAATTTAAAATGGCTACCATATAAGCCTATATGTAGTTCAGGGAATAATAATTAAAAATCAACCCAGAACTGACATAGATGCCAGAATTAACAATGAATAACAAAGAAAGTTATTTCAACTGTACTTATATGTTCAAAAATCAATTAGACATGAAAAAATTCAAGGGCAAATTGAACTTCTCAAAATTAAAACTACAGTTGCTAATATGGTAATCTCTGGATGGCATTAACAACAAACAGGACATTATAGAAGAAAAGGTAAATTAAATTAAAGACATATCAATAGATTTAACCTAAATAAGCCTTGGGATGGCATCAAGTAGCCTAGACACATGAAATCTGAACCTTCAAAGAAGTGAGAGCAGAGGAAATAGTGACTGAATATGTCTAAATTTAATCGAAAACAATAAACCAAGTTTTAAGAAGCTAAACAACTTCAAAGCACAAAAAAAACCTGCAGAAAACTGCATCAAATTACCACATAACCAAATTGCTTAAAAGCAGTGACAAAGGGAAAATCTTAAAAGTATTCTGAGAAAAATGACTCAGTACACAAAGAAAAACAAAGATAAGAATGACAGCAGATATGTTGCGTCAGAAACAATGTGGCAACAAAGCGGGGAAGTGTATTTGAAGTCCAGATGGAAAACAAACATAAGTATGAATCCAGGATTGCCTATCCAGAGAAAATGCCTTTGAAAGTGAAAGATAAGTGAGGACTTTACAAGGCATAAAAATCTTTTAAAAAGTATTAATAAAAAAACTGCACTATAAGAAATGCTAAATAAGACCTTCAGTGTGAATAATACAGTATATTGGATAGCTACGTAGACATAAACAAGGAATGAAGAGGACCATAAATGGCAACTGTATTGAAAAATATATAATCTTTTGTGATTATTTAAATCTCTTTAAAATGTAACCCATTAAAGAGAAATAATAAAAGTGTAGTTGGGGTTGGTAACACACACAGGACTAAAATACTGGAGAACAATGGCATAGAGACACAGAGTAGAGAAATGGAATTATACTGTTTAAGTGTTCTTAAACTTGTCTGATATTACTTTAAAGAAAACGAACATAAATTAAATGAATATACAATAAACTGGAGTTTGTCAACCTTAGCATTACTGGACTGAATGATTCTTCATTGTGTGGAGCTATCTTTTATATTGCATGACATTTAGTAGCACCCCTGAATTCTACCAACTTAACACTAGTAGCATGTCCCATCATGTCTCCAGATGTAGCTAAATATCCTGTGGTGGTACAAAATTACCTCTGATCAAAAATCACTTTTAGGAATGCTAAGACAATCATTAAAATATATAATTATACTAAACAGCTAATAAAGAAGTAAAAATTAAAAATGAAATCATCAAAAATATCAAATGGAAAAGAAAATATAAGAAAAAGAGAAAAAAGAAACAGTTTATATTGGACAAATGCAAAACAAACACTGAAATGATAGACTTAAAAATAAACATATCCATAATCATACTAAATATAAATGATCTAAATATGGAAATTACAGGACACATATTATCAGATAGTATGGAGAAGCAAAAGCCAACTATATGCCATCTTTAAGAAACACTTAAAATAAAATAAATTTGTTTAAAAGTAAAATAATTGAAAAAATATACCAAGAAGACAATATTTTTAAAAGAAAGAACACCTGAAATGTATGTTTCAGAGCAATAAATATTCTTAGCAACAAAGAAGGCCATTTCATAGTGATTGAATGGTCAATTCATCAAGAAACCGCAACAGTGATAAATGATCATGTAGTTAAAAATAAAGCAACAAAATACATAAAACAAAACCTGATAGAACTACAGACATATATTGACAAATCTAAAATTATTATGGAAGATTTCATTACTTCTCTTTCAAAGATTCATAGAACATGTAGACAAAAAATCAGTCAGGATGTAGATTTAAATATTATCAACCAACTATTTAACCATTAACACAAGAATATATAGTCGCTTCAAATCCATATATAATATTAATCAGAATAACCTATATTCGGGCCATAAAACAAATTTATGTAATGCTATTAAAATTAATTTATGCTCTTGGATCAAAATGAAATTAAAATCAAAATTCATTAATTTTTATAATCCTCAAATATTTGAGAATTAAATAACACACTTGTAAATATCTTATGGTCAAAACATGATTAATTATTAGGTATTTAATAATTTTAACCAAATTTTAAACCAAATGGATATTTAAAAAAAATACTAAAATTTGTGTGATGCTACTGAATCAGTAGTTATAAGAAAAAAATGTATCATTAAACATCTGTTTTAGAAAAAATTAAATCTGAAATTAATAACATCAGCTTCTAACTTAAAGCACTGAAGGAGACCTGTAAATTAAACCCAAAATAAACAAAGCAAAACAAAGTGAACAGATAAACAATAGAATAACAAAAGAACCAAAATATCATACAGTTGGTTCTCTCTCTCCCTAGGTTCTGTATCTGTAGATTTGCCAAGTTGAGGGTAAAAAGTTTTCAAAAGAAAAAAGAAAAAATAGCAATACATCAATACAAATGATACAAATAAAAATCATAGAGTGTAACAGCTATTTGCATAGCATTTACATCATTTACATTGTATTAGATATTATAAGTAATCTAGAGACGATTTAAAGTATGTGGAAAGATGTGTATAAATTATATGCAAATACTATGCAGTACATAAGATTCATATTAAATAATTATATGCACTCTTATATGCTGCTAGCAACTAAGAATTAAAATTTTATTAAAATACAATATATAATTCTACTGAATTATTTTAGAAAAATACTTTAGAAAAATTCCCTTAGGAAAATTGGACTTAAGCTGTTTAAGATTATTACAATGAAAACTACAAATTCTTAGTAAGGGAAGATTTAGCTAAAAGGAGAGATGTAACTGCTTTATTGGTCAGAAAACTCAAAGTTGTTAGGATTTCAATTTTTCCTAAAAGAATTTATGAATTTATTGTAATCTCAATAAAAATTTTAGCAGATTATCTTATGGAAATTTAAACACTGATTCTAAAATGCATATAGGAATACAGGTGTGAGATGGTATCTCAGTGTGGTTTTGATTTGCATTTCTCTAATGATAAGTTTTGTTGAATATTTTTTTATATGTTTGTTGGCTACCTGTATGCCTTCTTTTGAAAAGTGTCAAGGATCTAGAAATAGAAATACCATTTGACCCAGCAATCCCATTATTGAGCATATACCCAAAGGATTATAAATCATCATACTGTAAAGATACATGCACACATATGCTCATTGCGGCACTGTTTACAATAGCAAGACTTGGAACCAACCCAAATGTCCATCAATGGTAGACTGGATTAATAAAACATGGGACATATACACCATTAAATACTATGCAGCCATAAAAAAGGATGAGTTAATGTACTTTTCAGGGACACCAATGAAACTGGAAACCATCATTCTCAGCAAGCTGATACAAGAACGGAAAACCAAATACCACATGTCCTCACTCACAAGTGGGTGTTGAACAATGAAACCACATGGACACAGGGATGGAAACATCACACACTGGGGCCTATTGGGGGATGGGGGGAATAGGTGAGGGATAGCAGGGGATGGGGGATTGGGGAGGGCTGACATTAAAAGAAATACCTAATGCAGATGACAGGGGAATGGATACAGCAAACCACCATGGAATGTGCATACTTATGCAGCAGTCCTGCATGAACTGCACATGTACCCCAGAACTTAAAAACATAATTAAAAAAAAAAAAAAAAAACTCTCGAAAGTAAGAAAAGTGTCTGTTCATGTGCTTTGCTCACATTTAATGGGACTATTTGTTTTTAGCTTATAAATTTGTTTTGGTATCATATAGATTTTGGTTATTAGACCTTTGTTGGATGTATAGCTTGCAAATATTTTCTCCCATTCTGTGGATTGTCTCTTCACTCTTTTGATAGTTTATTTTTCTGTGCAGAAGCTCTTTAATTTAATTAGGTCCTATTTGTCATTTTTTATTTTTCTTGCAATTGCTGTTGACATCTTCATCATGAGATCTTCACCGGATCCTATGTTCAGAACGGTGTTTTCTAGGTTATCTTTTAGAGTTTTTATACTTTTAGGTTTTACATTGAAGTCTTTAATTCATCATTAGTTGATATTTTTGTATGGTGTAAAGAAGGGGTCCATTTTCATAACGAGGAGCATCCTTTCCCCATTGCTTGTTTTGGTTGATTTTGTCAAAAATCAGATGGTTGTAGGTGTGTGACCTTGTTTCCCACCTCTCTATTCTGCTCCATTTGTCTACACGTTTGTTTTTGTACCAGGAATATGCTGTTTGGGTTATTGTAGCTTTGCAGTATATTTTGAAGTTGGGTAATGTGATGCCTCCAGCTTTGTTATTTTTGCTTAGAATTTCCTGGACTATTTGGGCTCTTTTTTAGTTCCATATGAATTTTAAAATAGTTTCTCTAATTCTGTGAAGAGTGTCATTTGTAGTTGGATAAAAATAGCATTGAATTTGTGAATTACTTTGTGCAGTATGATCATTTTGACAATGTTTACTCTTCCTTACTATGAGCATGAATGTTTTCCCCTTTGTTTCTTTCATGTATACAAGTATTGATCAACTTACGACCTATGCAACTTACGACCATTCGACTTTACTACCATAATCACTAGCCATGACTGCTCTGTGTCTGGCAGTGCAAACGTTGCCTAGCTGGGAGTACAACAGTGCGGACCAGCTTCCGGCAGCAATACCATCTCCGCGTGCACCATTTCAACTGTTATGCCAGACTCGGTACAGCAATTTGTGTTTTGTGTCTTGGATATTTTTCATCAAACCCCTCCCAAGATGTCTACCAAAAGGAAATTGTCCTTGTCTATTCCTCAACCCGCCAAGAAGGAAAGAAAGGCCATCGATCTCGACACGAAAATGAAGGTAATTAAGCAGTACGAAGGAGGAAAGAAAGTGAATGTGATCCCACGTGATACAAAGTTATCACACTCGACTGTGTCGACGATTTTGAAAGATAAAGAAAGAATTCGTGAAGCTGTGAAAGGTTCTGGACCCATGCGATCAACAGTTATAACAAAGCAACGAAGCGGGCCCATCCACGAAATGGAGAAATTGCTATATATTTGGATGGAAGACCAAATTCAAATACGGACACCATTAAGTCTTATGATAAAATACGACCAAATCGTGTTATGACTGGTCTGTCGGAACCAATCGTGGTTGTAAGTCGAGCACTAGCTGTAATTTATTTCAACAATATTTTGTAATTCTTGTTGATGAGATCTTTAATCTCCCTGGTTTGATGTATTCCTAGGTATTTTATTTTTTTGTGTGTGGCTATTTGTAATGGGATTTTGTTCTTGATTTGACTCAGCTTGGATATGTTGTTGGTGTATAGAACTGCTACTGATTTTGTACATTGATTTTGTATCCTGTACCTTTGCTGAAGTACTGTATCACATCAACTAGCTTTTAAGTAGGCACCATGAGGTTTTCTAGGTATAGAATCATATTGTCTGCAAATAGGGATAGTTTGGCTTCATTTCTTCCTTTTGTATGTCTTTTATTTCTATTTCTTTCTTGATCACTCTGGTTGGGACTTCCAGTACTATGCAGAATAGGAGTGGTGAGACAGGGTATCATTGTCTTATTCCTGTTTTCAAGAATGCTGCCAGTTGTTGCCCATTCTGTGTATTTGCTGTGAGTTTTCGTAGATGGCTTATTATTTTGAGGTATGTTCCTCCAATGCCTCATTATTTTGAGAGTATTTACAAGAAGGTATATTACATTTTATTGAAAGCCTTTCTGCATCTATTGAGATGATCATACGGTTTTTGCTATTAGATTTCTTCGTGTGGTGATTCACATTTTTAACTTGCCTATTTGAAACAACCTAGCTTCCCAGGAATAAAGCTTACTCAGTCATGGTGGATAAGCTTTTTGATATGCTGCTGAATTCGGCTTGCCAGTATTTAATTGAGAATCTTTGCATCTATATTGATCAAGAACATTGTCCTGATGTGTTCTTTTCTTTGGTGGCTCTACCATGTTTTGGTATCAGGATGATGCTGGCCTCATAGAATGATTTAAGGAGTAGTCTTTTCTTCTTAAATCTTTGGAGTAGTTTCAGTAGAAGTGGTACCAGCTCTTCGTTATATGTCTAGTAGAATTTGCCTGTAAATCTCTCTGTTCCTTGACTTTTCAGGTTGACAGGCTTTTTATTACTAATTCAGTTTTATAATTCATTAATAGTCTGTTCTAGGTTTCAGTTCTTCCTGGTTCAATCTTGGGAGATTATATGTTTTCAAGAATTCATCCATTTCTTCTGTATTTTCTAGTTCATTTGCATAGAGGTCTCCATAATCATTTCTAAGATTTTTTTTTAAATTCTGCTGAATTAGGTATAGTCTTCATCATTTCTGATTATTTTTATTGAATCTTCTCTCTATTAGTCTAGTGAAGTGGTCTATCAATCTTATTTATTATTTCAAAAAACTAATTCCTGGAATCATTTTGGTTTTTCTCATGACAATTTTCTTCAATTCAGTTCTAATTTGGCTATTTGTTGTCTTTCGCTGACTTAGGGGTTGTGTTGCTCTTGTGTCTCTAATTCCATGAGTTGTTATGTTGAGTTGTTAATTATCTCTCTAACTTTTTAATGTGGTTATTTTGCACTATAAACTTTTCTCCTAACATTACTTTATCTGCACCCCAGAGATTCTGATATATCTTTGCTTTCATTAGGATCAAAGAACTTCATGATTTCTGCCTTAATTTCATTATTTACCCAGAAGTCATTCAAGACAGGTTGTTTAATTTCCATGTAATTGTGTGGTTTAAATAAATATTTGTAGCTTTGATTTCTATTTTTTTGCACTGTGGTCTGAGTGTGGTTGGTATGATTTCAGTTTCTTTGAATTTGCTGAGGAATGTTTTATGTCTGGCTGTGTGTTTGATTTTAGAATATGTGCCACGTGAAGAAGAGAAGAATGTACATTCTGATTTTTTGGGTGGAGAGTTCTGCAGATGTTTCAAGTTAACGACCTCTGTGTTTTTTATCATTGTTTAAAGTTAGTATATTTTTTTCTGAATTAGAATATCAACCCCTGCTTTTTTTCTGTTTTTCATTTGCTTGGTAGATTATTTTCCATCCCTTTACTTTGAGCCTATGGGTGTCATTGTATTTGAGATGAATTTCTTGAAGATGGCATACAGCACACACATTTTGCTTCTTAATCCAACTGGTCACCCTGTGCCTTTTAATTGGGGCATTTAGCCAATTTACATTCAGAATTAGTATTTATATATGGAGATTGGATTCTGTCATCATGTGGTTAGTTAGTATTATACAGACATAATTGTGTGCTTTATAGTGTCACTGGTCTATGAACTTAAGTGTGTGGTTTTTGTTGTTGTTCTTGTTGTTGTTTTGGTGGCGAGTAACAGTCTTTTATTTCCATGTTTAGCACTCCCTTCAAGACCTCCTATAAGGCAGGTCTGGTGTTAATGGATTTCATTTGCATTTGTTTGTAGGAAAAAAATACAGAGATATCTTGTGTACTATTACCTAGTTTCTTCAGTGTTCACATCTTGCAAAACTATGGTAAAGTATTAAAATACATTGATATAGTCAAGGTACAGGAATATTTTCATCATGACAAGGATTCTCCATATTACTTTCGTATAACTTCACTTCTAGATTCTATCTCCTCGTTCACCCTGGAAACCATCTCAATTTCTATAATTTTTTATCACGTTGCCTGGAAGAGGAAAGATCTAGTTATGTTAACAGAGATTCTTTACAGATTTAAATTTTCTCCTACGAAAGGTATCTTTGCAGAGCCATTTCAAAATCTAGCAAAGAAACATATTTTGGGGTGAAAAATTGATTTCCTTCTTTATCTGTTGTCTCGTGTCAGAGACAGGTTGGAAAGTAAGCCACATTATATAAAGCTAAATAAAACTCATCTAATGAGGTTTTATGGTTTGTAGGATGTGACTATCCAGAATCTTTAGATAGAAATTTGGGCAAGAGATTAAAAAATGCTGTATTTCAGTGTTCAGGCAAGAATGCACACTCTTACAACTTCTGTTTAACATGGAAGTACTAGCAAGAGTAATCAGATCATAAAAAGAAATAAAAGCTATTTAATCAGAAAGGAAGAAGTTAAATTATCTTTATTTGCAGATGATATAATTCTACATGTAGAAAACTCCGAATACTCCACCAAAAAAAAAAAAAGTGATAGAACTAATGAATCAATCCAGTAATCTAAAAGGATACAAAATTAACATACAAAAATACATGGCATTTCTATAAAAAAATATATTGACCTGTGTAATTAGATCTCATTTGTCAATTTTGGCTTTTGTTGCCATTACTTTTGGTGTTTTAGTCATGAAGTCTTTTTCCCATGGCTATGTCCTGAATGGTATTGCCTAGGTTTCCTTCTAGGGTTTTTATGGTTTTAGGTCTTAATATTTAAGTCATTAATCCATCTTGAGAATGTAGTAGTTAACTTCTAAAAGTTTTCTGCTTGGTTAAGTTCCCCTTTTCTAATCCATTGGCTATGGAGAGCAGCCTTTAGTTGGGCCTATTTTGTCTGTGCCTGTTGGTTTTTTCAGGCTACTGACTTCAGCACCCATTCTGGTTAAGTGAGGCAAAAGAAATACCAGAGAACTGAAAAGCAGGTTAGTCTTTATGCCCAGAGGTCATACATTGTTGTTTCTTCTTTCTTCCATCTTTCAGAGTCTTAAGTTTATATTATATATAAATGTATATATATATAAAACATTCGAGGTTTCTATACTAGCAGGCAGTTGGTTTTTTTTGTTTGTTTGTTTGTTTTTGTTTTTTAATATAAGCAGACCAAATGGAAAGAAAGTGTCTTTTTTCCCAAAAGTGGAGTCAACAATGACTTTTTTTTGGTGACAGTCACATTTTGTTAGTGACAACTACTAAAACAGTGTAATTATACCTAATATAGTAATTTTATTATTCACTTATTTTGAAATGAAAGACTCAATATCATCAATTTACACATAAAGTGTGCCAAAGACTTTAGTCTTATTTCAAAATGAATCCAAAACTAACAGTCTTTCTTTTTCTTTTCTTTCTTTTTTTTTTTTTTTTTTTGAGACACAGTTTCACTCTGTTGCTCAGGCTGGAATGCAGTGATGTAATCTTGGCTCACTGCAACCTCCACCTCCNAAACAGTGCAAACAAAACAATTTCTGTTTGTAAGTTAAAAGTTAAAAACGTGTATTTTATTTTATTTTATTATTTATTTATTTTTTTGAGACACAGTTTCACTCTGTTGCTCAGGCTGGAATGCAGTGATGTAATCTTGGCTCACTGCAACCTCCACCTCCTGGGTTCCAGTGATTCTCATGCCTCGGCCTCCCAATTAGCTGTGATTACAGGTGCTCATGACCATGCCTGGCTAATTTTTTTGTATTATTAGTAGAGATGATGTTTCATCATGTTGGACAGGCTGGTCTCCAACTCCTGGCCTCAAGAGGTCCGCCCACCTTGGCCTCGCAAAGTGCTGAGATTACAGGTGTGAGCCACTGCACCCAGCCCAAAACCAACAATTTTCAAAAGCATTTTATATCTGATTCATATAGCAACATGAAATATTTTAAAAGAGAAAAACTCCACTTTTTCTTACTTGCACTGATACTGTTAAAGAGAATAAAAGATATCATCAGCATGTTCTGTTCTATTTTAAAAAGTGAAGCGTTCATTACTTCCACTTAGAATTATCTCACAACTGATCAATTAAAAAATTAGAAATCTATTAGGGAATTGAGCCAATTTTCTTTTCATAGTTTCAGTCTGCTTGAGACCACATATATCTTCTTACTTTCTACTGCTACTATTCAAAGTGTAGACACTTTCCCCCTTTAAGGTTAGAAATAAGAAAAACACAGCCACTTTAACAAATACTATTAGTATTTATTTAATTCAGCAACGTAATATTTTATATATATATACACACACAGGTGTGTCTAATTTGGTTTAATTTTATAATAACTATAACAACAGTGAAAGATAAATTGAAGTTTTGAAAATCAAATCCAAATGAAATGATAATATATGGAAAAGTGAATTACCCTTTATGTATGAACACATGATTTCCACTTTTGTTTGCTATTTATTTGAGACTTCAGTTCTTTGATCAGAACACAGAAATGTGTGTTTAACTTGATCACACGCTTGAAAATCATTTGCAACTTGTTTTATGTGTGACTGGTAGAGTTTATTATGTACCTGTGAATGTGAATCAAAGTCTTTAAAGCTAATAACCATAATAACAATTATTATGCCTTTGACTTATCATAGTAATCATGGGTATTTCTGGCATTACCACTACATAATACAAAGCAGAAAAAAATACACAAATACATAAAGGCCTGCTGTAGAGAAATATCTGACCGTAGACCCTAGGGCAGGAATGTAAATTATACATAACTCCATGCAGGCAAATTTCTCTGGGCCCCAGTTCCTCATCATAAAACAAGTTTCTCATCTACATGACTTATACTCCTGTCTAAATCACTCTAAATTTAAGAGGAAGTTTCTATTTCTATCACTATCCTAATTTGCTAGATCATCACAGGAAGGCAATTACATATTTCTGGGATTTAAGAGTCTTTTGTATGTGGTTTGCAAAGTGGAAAGAGACAGAGACAAGAGATGATTCCTTTGACTCCTCTATCAGTCTGTGATACTTGTGTACCTTGATAGACATAAGAATCTTGGATCTTTCCATAAGTAGTATGGTCAACTCTATAAGATTTTCACCGACTTTGTGTAACAAATATTTTCGAATCCCTTTGCCATGCTGCAATTTAAACGTAGATTCCATAACCAAACTATAGATGTCTTTTCAAGAAAGTCTACATCAATATAACACGCAAGGAGATACAGAAGGAAGGCAATTGAAAGTATAACAATATACATTTCAAAATGCGAACGTTCAATCAAACTATAACAGAAAACATTGTGAAGTACTAAATGCTTACATCTAATTCTACAGCTATCAATGCAGGCAAAGTGCTGTTCTGATGATTTGAGTATCATGATCATGGTGCTGTTAATGGCATAACTTTATAAAATAGTGAACTCAAAGGACAGCATGAACAAAAAGTGTACAATTGACACTTTCTCTCCTATTCCTATCATAATGGTATACAATCCATAACTGTCTTAAACCACTATGATCTATTATCAATAGAAATGTGATTTTAATGGTGAACAAGGTAAATTATAAAGGCTGCTTGGTGGCATACGATAGTAGGCAAGTGAATACTACAGATATTTAATATCCTAAACAGAAAATATAAATGGATATAAGTGCACATGTAGGTTGAATATAAATATACATACAGGTTGAAATGCTTGGGACCAGAAGTGTTACAGATTTGATTATAGTTGCTTTATTGGAAAATAACATTATTAAAATTACACAAATATTTGACATTTTTATATGTATTGCTGTTATATGCTAGTCTTATTAAGCAACATTTTCATACACATGATTGGCCACATGCAGAATGTGAGAGTCCTTTGTTAAGATGGACTACCATGACCATCACAAGATTTTTAGCAATATCCTTCTCCTCCTGGTGATAACCAAAAATATCCTCACAAAAATCTAAAATTTTAAGTAGTTTTAGCAGCCCCATCTGAAGCTATCATTCTAAAACGAAACTTATTTCTTGAGATTTATGAAGATACTGGACATACATAGAAAAACAGGCAGTTGGCAAATTATAAATGAGACTGAACATTCTGGTAAGTAGTGATTTTATATTTCACCTCATCTATTTTATAACTTGGATTAGACTTCTATGCATCAATATTTCTTAAACTGAGTATCCATAGTTTGCATTGTGCAAATAAAATTTGCAATCCAAATGAACAATTTTGCATTGATATTTAAAGATATATGAGTCGTAGACATTTCTTTTTGTCAAACTAAGATGACATGCCTTCAAAAACATTCAGCCCAGGTTTTGGTTTAGATAAAAGTGCTGAAAGCCTTCACTAGTTATAGTAGTTTCTCAAGTAATAGGTTGAATAATTCCCTGCCCATGAAAGTGTTCCAAGCTCTTAGGTTTCTCAGAACCACTGAGTGCTCATTTGCATTGACCGTGCCTTTATGATGAAATTTAAAATATCCTCATTTTTGCAGCATGATAGTCTATCTTCCAACACAAAAATACCATCTACTTCCAAACCTATAAATGTGAAAATTATAAAGGTATATGCAAATTGCTTTAATAGTTTTATGAAAGTTCACAGAGTTACTGTACATAGCTAAAGCTAAAATACATACAACATGAGTTAAAATGTTGCATTGGGAGTCTGCTTGCTATTTGATACTGGCATTTAAATTCATAGTTGCATATGTCCTTCTAGTCAAGTAAGTTTAGGAAATGTAGAATATTAATCAGTTTCTCAGATTTTAATATTTCAAAAATCAGTAAATTAACTTGGCAAATGTTATAACATCATCTAAATAAAGTCTAATGATTAGGTAGTCTATTACAGAGTTCCCCGATCCCTGGGTCACAAACCAGTACCAGTACCAGTACCAGTACTGGCCCATGGCCTGCTAGGAACTGGGTCACACACCAGAAGCTGAACAGCAGGAAGAGAGCAGTAGGCAAGAAGCTTCAATTGTATGTACAACCTCTCCCCATTACTCATTACTGCTCGAGCTCCTTCTCCTGTCAGATCAGTGGCAGCATTAGGTTCACACAGCAGTGTCAACCCTATTGTGAACTGCACATGGGAGGGATCTAGGTTGCATGCTCGTTATGAGAATTGAATGCCTGATGATCTGTCACTGTCTCCCATCACTCCCAGATGGGACTGTCTAGTTGCAGGAAAACATGCTCAGGGCTCACATTGATTCTATATTATGGTGAGTTATATAGTTACATTATTATAAATTACAATGCAATAATAATAGAAATAAAGTGTACAAAAAATGTAATGCACTTGAATCACCCTGAAATCATCTACCCTTCCTGGTTCATGGAAAATTTGTCTTTTATAAATTGACTTTTATAAAGTGGTCCCTAACCTGATGCAAAAGGGTTAGGTATCTCTGGTCTGTTATATCATAAACTTATTAAGTAGAAACGAGAGAAATTAGATATGGCTTCATTCATATTATGCCTTCTTAACTTGACTTTGATCTGCTGCAGTAGGAAAAGAAGTCAAGCTATAGATGAGGTCTAATGAATTTGCATGCTTTTTGTTATGATCATAAGTTCCATAATACTCCAAATAACAAAAATTGTCTTCAAAACTTAAACTTATACAAAATTCAGATTTGTATGTCTTTGAGTGTGTGTGTGTGTTTGTGTGGGGGTGGACTTAGTTCTCTTATTTTGAAAGCGGCAATTCACCATCTTCACTTGTCACCAGAGACATCCAACATTTTAGTATATATTTGACTAGTACAATATAAAAATTGACAGCCTCATAAAATATATGAAATTTATCTGAAAACTTTGGTTTTTCTCTTCTATTCCTATCTTAATGGTACTCAATCCATAACTGTCTTAAACTTAAACTACTATGATCTATTATCAATAGAAATGTGATTTTAATGGTGAACAAGGTAAATTATAAAGGCTGCTTGGTGGCATACGATAGCAGGCAAGTGGATACTACAGGTATTTAATATCCTAAACAGAAAATATAAATGCATATAAGTGCACATGTAGGTTGAATATAAATGTACTATACAGGTTGAAATGCTTGGGATCAGAAGTGGTACAGATTTCAGCCTTTTTTCAGATTTTAGAAAGCTTGCATTATCATTAACAAGATATCTTGGCGATAGAACCCAAGTGTAATAACAAGATGTACTTATATTTCACATGAAACTTATACACATAGCCTGAAGGTACTTTTATTTTTCCTTTGGAGCTACTGAATCAACTGTGTGTTGTACACCTGCATTTTGACTGCAACCTGCTGCATGAGATCAGGTGTGGAATTTTCCCCTTGTGTCATTACATCAAAACTCAAAACGTTTTTATCTTGAAGCATTTTGGATTTCAAATTTTTAGATTGGAAATACTCAATCTGTATATATTATATATAGGAAACAGGTTTAGTGTTCATCCTTCCTTAAAGTAGTTGCCACTGAGACCCACAAACATTTTGAGTTTCTCATTCAGTGAAGGTGCAATATAAGTCAGGATGGATACAATCAGTTCCAGCCTTTCGCATATTAGTTGTGCTCTATACACAGTTGCTTCTGGCACATGATGTGCTCACTTTGAAATGCACTTTTAAAATTTAAAAAGATGGCCATTTAAAATTAATGTTAAAGGATACTTTACTTTTAAGGAAAAGCAAGTGTTTGGACCAAAACATAAAATCATATTTTTAAAATAGTTCTTTTGTTTTTAAGGACAAACAAAATTGCTTGTCATTGGCTCCCTGTAGAGAATGCTGTATCTTAAGAAAATTTAGTGTGTATAGTTTGTATTCACTAAATGCTATAGCTGTTATATTATTTAGACAAATAGAACACTGAGATAAATAGAATATAAGTATGTGTGTGTGTGTGTGTGTGTGTGTGTTGTGTGTGCATGTGTGTGTGAAGAATATTCTACACAGTAATAAAAACCCACTGTGTTACACCTTCCAACAGTGATGAGTTTGAAGTACCCCCAGGAGTCACAGTGATATCACCTAATCTACCAATGTTCAGAGCAGTTTTCAATTCATTGATTCCTTGCCTAAGAAGAAAAAGTCAAGAGTATTCACTCTTCTACATGAAACAAAATAAAAATCAAATAACTCTGTAGGGGGGAAACTTTCTATGTTGACAGTTCTAGGACATGCTTGATTTTCTTTCAAACTTTAATAAGAAGAGTTCTGGCAACGTGTGACAGCTGTAACTCAGCTAATTAAATGATTTAATCCTACCACCTCATAAATCAATATTTAGGAAATGTTAGATTATATTTGAAAAATCTACTCATCAAGTCAATTTATATTTTGCTCTCAAAATAAAATGAACATATATATATATATATATATATATATGGCTTTTGAAAAGCTGTATGCTAATACAATGGTGTTTTGCCCTCAAATCACCAAATGTTGGCATATCTAGACACTTTTAATGCTTTTTTTGACAAGTAGGATAGTGAATATATTAAGTTTATAGAAAACTAAATAACAAACATTGTATTATGTTATAGAAATATTTAATTACTGTAGACAAGTGGCATCTTTTGCCGTAAAGGATCAAATGGTAAATACCTTAGACTTGGTAAACCAAGAGGCAAAACTGAAGTTACTATGTGAGTAGTTTCTACTGAGTGAACACGGTAAAAGATAAATGCTGCTTATTGACATACAACAACATAAAAGTGCAATAAATAAAACTGGCATCCATTAGGTAAAAACTGATAAAAGATACACACACACACACACACACACACGCATATATATATACATGTATATATGTTTGTACGTGTATATGGACCTTTCATACATATATAGCCATATACATATGCATATACATATACATTGTGTGTTTATTTATATAAAATCACCTTCACTTATATAAGAAGAGAGAAATCAAATTTCTCTGTTCTCCAGCTATGTATATATAAATAAAACATTCTTAGACTCAACACTCTTATTTGTAGAACACATTGTTATGGTATTTTTTGAATTGACATTACTAATCTTTCCATTGAAAGATTAGCGTTTAGAGACTTTTTAGCATTAATGTTAAATATCCTTCTTTCCTTTTCTTTCTCCTCTCTCTTCATATGGGAATTTTAGTATACTTATATGTAGTATACTTAATTTTAGTATACATATAAGTATAGTTATAGGCTGTAGTTATATTTCTGCATATATAAGACCTGAAAAAAGAAAATAGATGAATATTTAGACTTTAGGTGTGAAATCTATTTTTTTTCCTCTAACTAGCACCAGTGCTTCTTATACTATAGCATTGACTGATTTTTCTTTATCCTGGTCTGATTTTTTTCTCTACTGTGTTCTGATTGACCACAATAGAGAAATTGTTGCTGAAGTAAATGCTATTTTAATACTTGCCATTATTAAGAAATAGCATAAGAAAATTTCACAATAATCAATTTAACATTTCTTTTTCAAAATATATTTTGTATCTCCTTGGTATTACAAAAAAAAAAAAACAGCAGAGTTCAGTACTAAAATGATTATCAACATTTGAATTACTCTGGTATTTTGGATATTTTGAAACCCACCTAAAGTGTAACATTTCATTGAGGCTGATGTTTCCTACACTTCTTATTCACTTAAGCCACATGAAAGATTTAGAGCAGATTTATTCTATGACACAAATTCAAAAACATTCAAATTTACCAGCTGAATGATCTTCAGGGTTTTGGCATGCTTTATTCAGTGTAGTTGTCTCAATTTAATTTGAAATTATACAGTAAGTGGAAAGAAGCTTTTAAAGCATTCAATTTATTTTAAAGAATTGACATTGTAAGATTAATTGCTTAGGAACCTTTGTGAACAATTAGCCCTCTAAACAAGTTTTCTTTCCAGAATTCTTTGCAAATTATTGAAAAAAAAAATGACTGAAGCCATGGGTTGAAAAATACGTAATTGAAATTATAATTCAAAAACATGAAGTTTGCTGTGATCAGAACAACACTGATCACAGGAAGAAAAAGTATTCATGAAGATAATTTTTAACTCAGTACTTTATATCTAGTGTTTACCTTTTATAGCATGAGCCTTTGCTACCTTTTAAAATATTTTTAACTATTTTAAAGGCACAATCTAAAATGCTGCTTTTCTAAGCTTTTAAAACAACTTAATCTTCTCTAACCCTTACAATTCCAAAAATCTTGTTTTTAGACAAAAACTTCAGTGTTTTTTAAAATATATGTATGTGTTTGTTCCTGTCTTTTGCTTGGCTTGCTAGAGAGTAAGTTTCCTTGTGATCTTGCCTGGTTTATTAGGGCAGTCATTCTCTTATATCGCAAAAATCAGCCTTCTCTTCAGTGTTTATATCACTAATTCTGTAACTCTATACGTAGAGTTTGTAGAGAAGAGTGTTTAGGGCTGGGCGCGGTGGCTCATGCCTGTAATCTCAGCACTTTGGGAGGCCGAGGCGGGCGGATCA